>NC_042619.1:326096345-326252285 GCF_901001135.1 Rhinatrema bivittatum
AGCGCACTATAACCCGCACTCCAACATGGGTTAAATAGGCGCTAATCCACTCCCTAATGCAATAGGGGGATTAGCGCCTATTTAACCTACGTCGGATGCGGAGTGAATGTAATAGCTCTCATCACATGCAAATGCATGTAAATGAGCCTATCACTCATTCACTCCGCATGCAAAAAAATAAATGTGCATCTCAGACGCACATTTATCACTCAGCTATTAACGCCTGCCTGGAGTAGCATCCGTTTTCATTACTGGCAGATGACTGGTTATTACAACCGATGCTAAGTTTACCGGCGTCAGTCTTCAAAACCGGCAGCCGCGGCGGGGTCACGTTAGCAAGGCGCTAAGGTCGCACAAGCGACCCTAGCTCCTCCTTGCTAGTGCGACCCCCAATTCGAGTATTGCATGGTGCCCCCCTTGCGGGCGCCAAGCACGTGTTAGCAAAGCGGGCGCTGACTTTTCAGTGCCCACTTTCCGTGCTTTATATTGCATCGGCTCCAAAGGGCCCTGTTTACTAAGCATTTTTCCCATACACACAAAATGAGAGAAAGCCTTTAAGAATTGACCCTGAAAGTTTGCACATGTTAAACGATTCAAACAGGAAAACTTCAAGACTTTTGCCTTACCATTCAATCTGATTCAATCTTGCCATACATGTTGTAAAGTATATAGGAGAAAAAAAGAAGAAAGAAATGTTAAACATCCCTTTAGATCTGTATCTGTTTTACAATAGACATACAAACGAGAGGGGTCACCTACCTTGAGTCTTTTGGGGGACTGGCAAAGCTCATTCATATTTTTAGGGATTATTTGTAGTTTAATTTAATTACAAATTTCTCTGCCAACCCAGCTTTGGAAATAGGAGAGTATATTTTTTTTTGGGTACAGTGAACTTTATGTCCACTAAACGAGAAGAAAGAGAAACTAATGAATGCTTCTTGTAATTTTATATGTAGCAGTTTTCACTTTATTGGGTAGGCTGAGTGGCTTTGTGGTTTTTAGCTATGTAGCTTTCTGTTAACAAGAACAGAATATGTCTCCCTGCTCAGAGACAAAAGTAATTGACTGCTAGAACTGCTTGTTTTGTGAGTATTGATCAGTGACAGTTAGAGGTGTTCTTCACAATCACTCGTCCTATGAGGCCTAATTAACAGAGACTTGCTTGCTGAATTAGATAAAACTCAGTGTCCACTGAAATTAATGCAGTACTGGCTGAGTATTCTTCACCTAATAGGGGAAAAATCAAGTTTAAGTGGAAGACAAAAAGGGAAGTCCTGTTAAGATCTTGAAACAATTCCAACTATAAAAGAAGTACTTTAAGTCGAGTTTTGTAAGGGCACTTTAAAGATGTATAAAGACGTTTTCTGTAAGAAATAGTATTTTCCATGGGTAAGCTCTCCATTCCTCAAGTGCCACAAACAGGTCTTGTTTTCAGGATATCCACAATGAATATACATGAGATATATTTGTATATACTGGAGGCAGTGCATGCAAATTTCTGTCCTTCATATTCATTTTGGATATTCTGAAAACACATCTTGCTCAAGGCAGCTAACACAAATGGAATATATACATAATTTAAAATCAGCCCTAAATATAAAACATATAGAATATAATATCAAGTAACACACTTTAAACAGATGGAAAATAGAAGGCACTAACAATTTAAAAGCAAATACAGCAGTCTTTAAACTAGATAATGGGGGAAAGCTGACAGTTGTTTATGGGGGTGCATGGTTTGGAGTGAGGATACTATTAAAACATAGAAATTAGATTATCGTGGTAGAGTCAATGTGAAAAAAACTATGGTAACTCAGATGGCTTTAAAAAGCAGACACATAAATTATCGGAATAGATTGCTAATAAGAATAAAAAGAATACATTCTGCAAATGTAGAGAAAGAGTGTATGGTGCTAAAATAGAGATACCTGGGAACTTTCATACATATACACTCTAACAGACTCAAATGTTCACTCTCATATATAAAAGATCATTTTCACACACATGCTCATTCATATTCTCCTCATTCTCCCATACACGCACACCTAAGCCCACTCACATTTACTCCCTCCCCCCACATATACTCAAACTCACTCATATACACTCCTTCCCCTACACACCCCCATACATACTTACATACACTCCCTCCCCAACACACACCTATTCATAACTACATACCTTCCCTCCCCTACTCACAGCCATACCCATTCACTTATACTCCCACCCCCACACACCCATAGTCATTCATATGCACTCCGCCACAAACCAATACCACTCAAATACATTTCCTCATACACTCATAGCCACTCCTCCCCTGCATATTTATTTATTTATTTATTTATAATTTTTTTATATACCGCGGCACGTTAAAAACATCACCTCGGTTTACAATAAACAATAATTCAGCAACTAGCTTTACATTCTAATGATCATAGAACAAAACAAGTACAAGAAATTCAATGAATGAAAGAAACATATAATACATGTTAAATAAGCCTAAAATGGGTAATAATATAGAAGGTAAGTATAAATATCTAGGGATATTCCCATATCTACTCACATACATATACCCATATCTACTCACATACAATCCCTCACATATCCATACCCACTAACATTAATTCCCTCCCACACACACTATACCCACTCATATACACTCCCACCCCACACACCCATAGCCATTCATATACATTCTCCCACAAACCTATACCCACTCATATAAACTCCCACCTCCACACACCCATAGACATTCATATATGCTCTCTCACAAACCCATGCCCACTCATATACACTCCCATCCCCCCACACTATTACCATTTGTTGTATCCGTCGCTGCTCAATGCACTCACTCTGCCCTCTTTACCTCTGTGGCAACTCTCTCCGGGTCTGATGGACGGTTGGCTGCCGCGGTTCTGTGGCAACTCTCTCCGGGTCTGATGGACGGTTGGCTGTGGCAACTCTCTCCGGGTCTGATGGACGGTTGGCTGCCATCTCCCTCTGGTGTTCCTGGACCGGCACGATGCTGCGGATCCGACAAGTTGCCTGATGATATAGGGCGCATGCGCGTGCGCGCGCTCCGATTGATGTACCAGCAAGGGCACGAACCTCGGGGGCGTCCCCCTGGGATGACGTCATCCGCTTCCAATATAAAGGGTCTCAGTATTCGCTAACGTATCGAGTTAGCAAGGGGATGCTTCGGCTTTTTTCCCAAGCTACTCTGCCTCCTCGGACTTACCAGGGGTACCCGTTTCTCGGGGGCCTCGCTCTCTTTTATTTATTTCAGATTTCAGATAGGAACCGGTACTCGCTCCTCAAGAACCCATGTTCCTGAACACTCTGAAGATTCTCTACTGACTGGAAGCTATCGCAGATACAGACATTTCTGAGTTACCATCGCTCTCTCAGAGCTTTCCCTGGAACCAGGTACTTGCTCCTCAAGGGCCTAACCCTTTCCAGCTACTGAGCCTCCTTAAGACCTAATGTGAGTTTTGTCATCCAGTTCTGGCTATGAACACAGCATACCCTGTCTATTCACTATCTCTACAGCTCAGCAACCCTGGGATCGCTGTTCCAGTTCCTGAGGGACTTCAGCCCTGCCGGGCATATCAGCTCACTACCGCCACCTCTGGTGGTTCTACTAACCTGTCTAATAAAAGAACTATCTGTGTCGGTAGTCCCTCTCAGGTTATCCTCCTGGGGCATAGTCATCTGCCATCGGCCCAAGGATCCACCTGTCTACATTCCTCTACAGCTGAGTGCCCTTCCCCATCAGGAGTCTTCAGCAACAGATTCATAACAGATTGCTAACTCTGCAGTCTATACCTTAACAGATTGTTAACTACTCCCTCTACAGGAGCTGAGCATATCAGATTGATAACTCCTCCTTCCACAGGAGTCAGTTCATAACAGATTGCTAACTCTTCCTTCCTCAGGAGCCGATGCATAACACCATTCATTTGGATTACACCCGCATAAATTTTCATCACACTGGCGATTTTAGTTTTCCATTTTATCATCATTTTTTCTACTTGGTATTTTTTATCCATTGTCTACAAGTGCCCGCTTGCTATTTTTCTTTAAAAAACGGGATCAGGTTTAGATCAGAGCCGTACATTAACTACAAACATACGGGGTTTTTTTTTGGTAAACGCCCACTTTTAGATTGACAGCAGCTTTGGCACCTTTTTTGAGCCCTTAAAAAGTTTGTCAGCGTTTCCTACACTTTCTTAACACGATCGGAGAGAGACAGATCCTGCCGTTTTGTGACTAGAGATTTCGCAGCGCATCGAACCATAAGCACCACTTTTTTAGCCCTTAATGTACACTCTGCGTTTAATTAAGATAGCGATCTAAATGCAGCATTTTTGAATTAAAAAACATTCTTGTGGCATAGTGTTTTGTAATGGTATATGGGTCCAGAATGTTTGTCTGTGGGACCATGCCGATTTAGATTAATTTAGAATCACATATAAGAGTAGTGTTTTTAATCTACACAAAGGCGACTGAGTTTTTCAGTGTGTTAAAGAGAACTTGATCTATCCACATAAGAACCGTGCTGTTCTTTTAAAGAGGTGCCTTATTTGTAATTTCTCCATTTTTATAGTTTTATTTTCCATAGGCGCCTCGCTGAACATTGCATGTTTGGCAATAACGACGGTAACATTTTTAAAGTTTGTCAACTTCAGTAAAGTAGCTTCTAATGTGTATTTTCCATCTTAGAAATAAGTGATTGTTTTTTAATAGTATATTTCTAGTATGTTTTTTAGAGTACATAGGTTAAGATTGGTCAACATAGGTTAAGATTGGTCAACTACGGATACTAGTATAGTGGTTTTTGTTCTAAAGCGATGCAATATTTTATTCATCATTTATTTTTACATTTCACCTTTTATTTTTTTAAACATTTTTTACAGTATTGGAGAACATTGTTTGTCCAATAACACTGCGGCACAGAATATTGCAATTTGTCAGAGGTATATACATTTTTATGAGATTTAATTATCACAACTAGACACAAAAAATTTTATGAGGATTTTATTAATTTTTAATGTTTTCTCTTTTAACACATTACAGTCCATTTGATGTATAATCATAATTTTCAACCCGGATACTCAGAAATCTCAAAATGATAAAGCTCAGGTAAAGGCAATACATTTCAATCAATAACAAGAGATACTTTCCCAGACAAACTGTCTTACATATCACTTTTCAGGTTTATATGTTACACCACATATATATATGTTACCATTTTATATGTCTATTTTGTATTATGTTTGTCAAGATTTTTATTTATTTATCTGTATGTCCTAATTTGTTTGTATGTTGTAGCCCCTGATGCAGCTCCATTGTAAGAGGGTGAAACTCGGCCTGAGTTGGGCTTGTTTAAAGATATTTGTCTCTGTCCAATAAAGAATCCAGATCGGACATTTGGCTTCTAACTCTGTTTTGTTAACACCATTCATATACACTACCCCACAAACCATATCCACTCTTATACACTTCCACCCCCACACACCCATAGCCACTTATATACACTTCCTCCTGCGCACATACCCGTACTCACTCACATATACTCCCTCCTTTCCACAAACAAGCATATGCATTCATATGCATTCTCTCACACACCTATACACACTAATATACATTCCCTCCCCTACACATTATACCCACTCATATACACTCCTTCTTCCCCTCACACATATCTACCCACTCATACATTCTCCCCCACACACCCATATCCATACCCACTCACATACACTCCTTATCCACATACACACCCATACTCACTCAAACTCCCTCCTACCCCCACATACCCATACCCATGCCCACGCAATACACTCCCTCACAGATACACAGATGAATACCCACTCACTTACCCTCTCTCCCCTCCCACATGCTCATAGCCACTCAAATACACTCATCCCACATACACTCATACCCATAAGCACTTATGTGCACTGTCCCCCCATCCTCATTCATTCTCTCTCTCTCCACCTGGAACCCACCAGCAGCAGCAACTTCCTCCTTGGAGCCCCCACCACTGATAGCAGTCCTCCTTCTTCCAGCTAATAGACTGGGCTTTATTAGAGCATGCCTGCAGTTCTCTGAAAGTCTTTGACAATTGAAGGGTTACTGATGGAGTCAAGGGATATATCCAGGCATATGTTGCAGATATATGTTTTAGCAATGTTCTCTGTTTACACTATTTCAGTAATGTTGATAGTTGGTCAGGGACAGCCCACACATGTGCTTCTACTGCTGGGCCGAGACTACCATACTCTGCTGAATAAATGAATACATGTTGGGGACTGGGGGGACAGCTGATGATCACCCATTTCTATATCTTGGATTAGGTATCCTTACAGGCAAAAGTTGAAATGGAGGGAAGTCTGGTCATTACCCGCTTCTATAGCTCAGATGGAGTCTCCTTATACTATGACAACAAAATGCTGCTGCCATGAAAGGAGGGAGGGAGCGAGGGGATCTAAGTACCCCATGTTCCTCAATAGATAGGATGGTGACTTCCACCTTGAGCTAGTGGCAGCAATATATTCCAAACCTAAAAAAAATAGTTTTTGTAATTCCCAGATGAATCCAGATTGATATTCTGAATGATTAAATTCTATAAATTAAAAAAGCTGCAGCCATATAATTCTGAAAATCACGTGCGCTCTCTGTCAGGATTAATAGGATCTGGGTACACCACCCCAAAAGCTGTGCAGAACTACAAAGCAGGATACTGGACTAGACTAGACTAGACTGTGGCTGCAGTACATCAAGGTGAGTCCTGGCAGGCTGACGTAAGGCTGGATAGGCTGGAGCAAGGTTGAATACAGCAAAGCTTAAACAGACTGGATGAGGCAAGACTTGGCACTGTGCACAGAGATAGGCTAGAGCAGAGTTGGAATGGATACTGGAACTGGACACAGGACAAGGGCTGGGGCTGAGAACAGACACAGATTGAGCAAGGATACTGGGCATGAACTGGATACTAGGCTTGGCAGGGCAAGACAAGACTAAACAAAGACAGAACTGGACATGTCAGACAGGACAAGACCAGACAAGGGCTAGACAAAACAACACAGAACAAAGAACATAAAAACCCAAAGGCAGTAAGAATGGAGGCCCAAAAGCCACTAGAGTAGGCCCAGAGCCCAAAAGGCAAGGAGCAAGGAATGGCCTAGATAGGTTGCAAGACAAGGTTCAAGACAAGAGCAGGCCCGAAGCCCTCAAAGCATGACAAGAATGGCCAGGCCAAAGAGCCAAAAGTGACTCCATGAAGAGGTAAAGTAGTTCTGGCAAGGCTGGATTACATAGGGCTGAGACTTGGGCATGGCAAGAGTAGTGAAGAGGAGCTTAGCAAGGCTGGTAGTGAGTCTCGCTAAAGACTTTCTGAAGGCGTGGAGGAGGAGACATAGCAGGCAGGACTAGGGCATGAAGAGACTGCATGGCAGGCAAAACCATGACAGTCTCCTTGTAATTCTTGATATGAGCCAAATTCTTTGAGGGAGAGAGCAAAATGGCAGGGGAATGAAGGTAGGCTATTGGATTAGATTTAGTAAAAATCTAATCCATTTGAAACAAGTAAGGCATTGTGAAAGGGCATGGTATAAGGATAAGCCTAAACTCAGATTGAAATTGTATAGGGATGGTTTATCTGTATATCATTCTTCCACTGACCCAGTAAGAAAGAATATTTTTCACAACATATCAATGCCACCTTTCAAAATCTAGGGAACTGTTTTATATAGCTTGATCTCTGGTTGACCCTATGAGGAAGAAGGATTCCTGTCCATTGACTGAGGTAATCTTTCACAACAAGATTAAACATTTTACCTCTCAGTTTTGTTATTGTTCTCATGCAGAAGAGTTACTTCCTCTGAGTCAAAATGGGACTCCATTAGTGAACTGTCTGATGAAGAAGTAATCCAGATTGTAGTAAATATGAAAGACTCTTTGTTGTTTGCCTGTTCCAATTCCTAAAAAAAAAAAATTAAGAGAGGACCTAGGTGAGTTTCTTAGTTTTTTTCAGCGAGGCGCCGGAACCCTCGCTGAATGACCTCCTGCAGTCGATCTCCTGCCGGCGCCATTTTCCGTACGAAAACGATTCGCGGCGGGAAATCGCTCCCTGACCCCCGCTGGACCTCCAGGAACTTTTGGCCAGCTTGGGGGGGGCCTCCTGACCCCCACAAGACTTGCCAAAAGTCCAGCGGGGGTCCGGAAGGACCTCCTGCCGTCCAATCGTGTTCGTCTATGGCCGCCGCCATTTTTCGGCGCCATTTTGGAAAATGGCGCCGGCTGAAGACAACAAGATTCAGTAGCAGGAGCCCGTTCCAGACCGCTGCCGTTCCGGACCGCCGCTGGACCCGCAGGTTATTTAAGTCATTTGGGGGGGGGGGATTTAATTTAAAGGGTCGGGGGTGTGTTTTAGGGGGTTTTAGTGTGCCGGCTCACGATTCTAACGATTTATAACGATAAATCGTTAGAATCTCTATTGTATTGTGTTCCATAACGGTTTAAGACGATATTAAAATTATCGGACGATAATTTTAATCGTCCTAAAACGATTCACATCCCTACGCAGAACATTTCAGGAAGTAGTCTTTATGAACATATTACTCCTGTTTTGGAGTGTTTGCATTGGTTGCCTATGAATTGTAAAATCAAGTTTGAAGTTATTTTATTTATTTTTAAGAGTATATTCATGGTTTAGCTCCTGTACATTTTAATTCAATTGTAAAAATTTATCAATCTATGAGAAATTTAAGATCTGCATCCCAGCTGCTTGTAGAAATTCCTTCAGTTCATTATTTTATGTTTCAGGGCCATGCCTATGTAATGAGCTACCTACAGATCTGAAAGCAGAATCTTCTATGATTTAGGAAACTATTAAAAGCACATTTTTTCAACAAGCTTATGAAAGAGTTAGTGCCTTTATATTTGGATTATTCTGAATACTGAGAAATGCATGGTAAATTTATATATGAAGCCTCCTGCTGATGACTAGTACACTGTGGCCAGAGATAAAACACTAAATATAAACCCTCATGACGTTTTTTGTTTTTTATAGTAAGCAGACTATTTGTTTCTGAAAGAGATGATCAGTATATGGCAGTTACTTTTTTTAATTGTAATTAATTCATATTTTATGAATTGTAACCCACCTAGGGGGTTATTTTCCAACTCACATTATGACAAGAGAGAGAGAGAGACTGACTAGCTATAAGGCCCTTCTAGTAGTAGGTAGTAGTGTAGGGGTTAGGGGCAACATTTGCATTTACATGCAGAGTGAGACATACAAACAGTACACTCGTGTGAAGATTTGATGTCCTTCGGAGTGAGGAAACCCACACAAGGATGAGATTTGTACAATGTTCTCTCAACCTAGCTTGATGTTACCCAGGCTGAGAGTCGATCAAGCTAGGTTGAGAGAACATTGTACAAATCTCATTTTTGTGTGAGTTTCCTAGAAGGGCCTTATAGCTAGTCTCTCTCTCTCTCTCGATCTCTCTCTCTCTCTCTCCCCCCAGTGGTTTTAGGTAGGAACTGCAATAATTGTGGTATTAGTGCACATTGCGATAAATAGGCTATTACCATAAAACATGCCCCTCTAGCCCCTAGTGTTTTAGATAGGTGGGATATACATTTTTTAATAAATTATTAAAAGTTGTATGAAGGAAAGTGTGTATCTGCTCTGCAGGGTGTGACTGGACAGGATTGTGTAAATACAACAGTTTTTGGTAAGAACTTGATCTTAAGATAAGTAGTATAATCAGTTAGGCAAAAAAAGAAACAAACTATACTGTATGGTGTTTCAGTATTTAAGAGCTGAATGATGCATGACTTTTTCCAATGCTGATGTTTTAGAAAACAAAAACAAAAAAAAAAGACATTTTTGGAATGAAAAATGATCTTATTTTTCTCATTGTCTACTTCTAAAACTACTGAAAAATACTATGGATGTGAGTTTGTTTGAAACAAATGGGTAAAACAACTAATATGCCCATGTTTATTTTATTTGTTCCCCCCTAAAAAACAAATAAAGGGGGTCCCACAAATGAAGGAAATATTTTCCATCCCATTTTTTTATGTTTACCATTCATTTCAATAGCATATTGAAGTCTATGGCTATGTATTGCTGAGAAAAAAAACAACTGGTAACCAGTTTTTGCATGTGTGACCTCACTGCCTTCTCAGAGCCTTGCCAGAGGCAAGGCTGGTTAAGTTGCAAGGCAACTAGCCAAAGGATAATCATGGGGTGGCATCTTTTTTTACACCTATAGCTGCTGTCTGCATCAAGTAACATTGATGACCTCACACTGTAAAGTCCAAGCTCATGCAAGAAGTCTATATTTCCTCTCTGCAGAGATGGACACTCTAGTAGAACCTCTCAGAGATTTTTTAAAAAGCTTAACTTTAGAATTTTGTATTGGTAAAGGATTGTTTCTAATCTTCTCTGCTGCAGTAGCCTCGCTCACAGTTGCAGGAAGAGAGGCAGTGCACTTCTGCTAATTTTGATTTTTCTCTTCACTAGGGGAGGCACAGGGTGGGAGACAATGCACAGATTGCAGTTGTGTCAGTGCTAGTGATTTTTTTGTCTCTGGATAACGAGGAGAGAACAACACTCTCAAAAACTAAAGAGAAGACTCTTACCAGGCTGCCAGTTTTTTTGACTCTTAGTATTTAACAGTTTTTGTGTGTGTGGAACCAGTCAGCACTACTGCACACAGCACAGCACACATACACTGTACATGTATCTGTGTGTATGTGTATGATACAGTTCTCCATACAATGAAGCAGGAGTTGGCAGTAGCTCTAATGGGGATGTAGGATAAGGGTGCAGGTGGGCTTTGCTGTATACCCAGTTGATACATAGCCCCCAGACCTCATGCAATATTCTATCTGCCATAAAAAGATGCTGGAGGATTGGCAGCTAGATCAGAGAGGCAGGAGTCTTTAGGCAGGTTTCTTTTTGAGTGGGGGAACAGTTACTGTTGCATAGGAGGTGGAGCCTTAGGCCGAGGTGGGATTAATGCTACCTGCAGGGCAAGCCCTATGGGTCCCCACCGTCGGCAGGTGGAGCTGGCTGACTGAAGGAGGCCGGCTGGAGCTTCGCCAAAATCAGCCCTCATTCCCCGCAGGTTGAGCCCTTGGGTACCGGGGCTGGCTGGACTTAGGTGCGCCTCCATCCAAGGTCTTCTCAGGGACGAGGAGGAGGTCAGCCAGGGGCCATCAGTGGTAGTAGGAGTAAGTAGTCTGATCTGGGCAAGATGGAGTCCCAGAGACCCGGGCGCCAATGAGAACAGGAGGCAGACAGAGGGTATCCGAGTAAGAACAGGCCGAAGCCTGAGAGGCCAAGTCCAGAAGAGTGTCAGAGCAGGCTGAAGTCAGCGCAGGCGGCAGGCAAGGCAAAAGTGAACCAGTAGATGTAGTGTATTTGGATTTTTAGAAGGCGTTTCACAAAGTCACTCATGAGAGGCTTCTAAGAAAACTAAAAAGTCATGGGATAGGAGGTGATGTCCTTTTGTGGATTACAAACTGGTTAAAAGACAGGAAACAGAGAGTAAGATTAAATGGTCAATTTTCTCAGTGGAAAAGGGTAAACAGTGGAGTGCCTCAGGGATCTGTACTTGGGCCTGTGCTTTTCAATATATATATAAATGATCTGGAAAGGAATACGACGAGTGAGGTTATCAAATTTGCGGATGATACAAAATTATTCAGAGTAGTTAAATCACAAGCGAATTGTGATGATAAGAGAGATAAGAGCATGCCATACTGGGTCAGACCAAGGGTCCATCAAGCCCAGCATCCTGTTTCCAACAGTGGCCAATCCAGGCTACATGAGCGTAAATAACAGATTCACATCTACCCGTTCTAGACCGCTCATGATTTTAAACACCTCTATCATATCCCCCCTCAGCCGTCTCTTCTCCAAGCTGAAAAGTCCTAACCTCTTTAGTCTTTCCTCATAGGAGAGCTGTTCCATTCCCCCTTATCATTTTGGTCGCCCTTCTCTGTACCTTCTCCATCACAATTATATCTTTTTTGAAATGCGGCGACCAGAATTGTACAGTATTCAAGGTGCGGTCTCACAATGGAGCGAAACAGAGGCATTATGACATTTTCCGTTTCATTCACCATTCCCTTTCTAATAATTCCCAGCATTCTGTTTGCTTTTTTGACTGCCACAGCACACTGAACCGACGATGTCAATGTGTTATCCACTATGACGCCTAGATCTCTTTCTTAGGTTCCATATTAGCTGCTACCACCCAACATTGTGTAACTATAGCATGGATTATTTTTCCCTATATTCATCACCTTGACTTATCCACATTAAATTTCATCTGCCATTGGATGCCCAATTTTCCAGTCTCACAAGGTCTTCTTGCAATTTATCACAATCTGCTTGTGATTTAAATACTCTGAAGAATTTTGTATCATCTGCAAATTTGATTACCTCACTCATTGTATTTCTTTCCAGATCATTTATAAATATATTGACAAGTAAGGGTCCCAGTACAGATCCCTGAGGCACTCCACTGCCCACTCCCTTCCACTGAGAAAATTGTCCATTCAATCCTACTCTCTGTTTCCTGTCTTTTAGCCAGTTTTTAATCCACGAAAGGACATTGCCATCTATATTTTGTCAAACGCCTTCTGAAAATCCAAGTACACTACGTCTACCGGTTCACCTTTATCCACGTTTATTAACTCCGGTCTACCAAGTCAGGTTTCCAGGATATCCACAATGAACATGCAGGAGAAAGATCCGTATACACTGCCTCCATTGTATGCAAATCTTATCTCATGCATATTCATTGTGAACATTCCGAAAATCCGGCCCGTTTGTAGCACTCGGGGATTGGAGTTCACCATCACTGCCCTACAGTCTGGCGCACAGGGGCTCTGACTTCCAGTGCCCCCTCTCCTCACTATGCCACTGAATGGATGCAAATAACCAAGACAAAACTTCCAGGGAACCAGAGCAGTATGCAGGGATCTAAACCTCCCAAAAACAACCTGGATACTGCAACAATTGACTATCAGGAAACTCCCATGGTGTAGGGACTGGAGGAATGTAGAGGCTTCCAAGATTATTGCCAAACAACCAACCAATGTGATTTTCAAGAGGCCAGGTCAGGCCAGGCAGCAGGAATACAACAGTGCCCTTTATTGCAGCTGTGTAGGATTTAACAGAAAACACAGGTTCCCTATCTTCAGAGGCAAACAGGGATATTCAGCTTCAAACAATATAAGCAGGTTGCCTTACAACAGGTTATCTGATTATAAAATACGTCACCGTTACAATGGCAAATACATTTACATTACAGGAGGACTTTGCAAGACTGGAAGATTGGGCATCCAAATGGCAGATGAAATTTAATGTTGGCAAGTGCAAGGTGTTGCATACAGGGAAAAATAACCCTTGCTATAGTTACATGATGTTAGGTTCCATATTAGGAGCTACCACACAGGAAAAAGATCTAAGCATCATAGTGGATAATACTTTAAAATCATCGGCTCAGTGTGCTGCAGCAGTCAAAAAAGCAATCAGAATGTTAGGAATTATTAGGAAGGGAATGGTTAATAAAATGGAAAATGTCATAATGCCTCTATATCACTCCATGGTGAGACCGCACCTTGAATTCTGTGTACAATTCTGGTCGCCGCATCTCAAAAAAGATAGTTGCGATGGAGAAGGTACAGAGAAAGGCAAATGATAAAGGGGATGGAACAACTCCCCTATGAGGACAGGCTGAAGAGGTTAGGGCTGCTCAGCTTGGAGAAGAGACGCCTGAGGGGGGATATGATAGAGGTCTTTAAGATCATGAGAGGTCTTGAATTAGTAGATGTGAATCAGTTATTTACACTTTCGAATAATAGAAGGACTAGAGGGCATTCCATGAAGTTAGCAAGTAGCACATTTAAGACTAAGCGGAAAAAAATCTTTTTCACTCAACGCACAGTAAAGCTCTGGAATTTGTTGCCAGAGGATGTGGTTAGTGCAGTTAGTGTAGCTGGGTTCAAAAAAGGTTTGGATAATGTCTCAGTATGTTTTCAATATTTTCAATCCTTCTCTTTGCAGCTCCACAGTCTTGTATCAGTGTAGACTGGACTTCTTTGACATATTTCACATCATTTTCCAAATTTGCAATTTTCTCAGTCATTTCCAATTTATAGCCCTCAAAGTTCTTATTCAAATCATTCATTTGACAGGTCAACGAATGAACAAATAAAATGAATAAACACTTTTTTTTTTTCATTTTAAACCAATGAACAAAATGAAGGTGCTGTACAAAACAAATGGACAAACCAAAACAAAACGTTTTCCCTCTTCTCACCCCTAAAAAATATATTTTCTGAAATGTCATAAACTGAGAAGACCTTGGGCTAATGCCCTATCTGTCAAAATTCACAAAAAATGAACCATTTGTCATGAATTGATATATGAATGAAATAAAACAGTAATTTTAAAAGTTAACATCAAACATTTTGCTGCTAAAATTCTTCAATTTAAAAAAATAATTAATATTTCATATAAGATCATGACTATATTTTGTGTCTATGAAAACATTCCATCTTCTTTAGTTATAATGGAAAAAGATGGTCTGGTTCCATGGTTCCCAACCTTTTTTGCCACTACACACTTAACTCTGACTCACTTTGTTATGGAATGGCATTACATTCCCTTTCCCCGCCCACCCCTGGCATCTTCATTTTCCTTCTTTCACACCTCTCTGTCTTCAGCACCTTCCCTTCCTTCCTAGTCCTTGGCATTACCTCCATCCCATTCCACCTTCCTCCCATCCCCTAGCATCATTTTTCTTATCCCCCCTCCCCCCCCATATCATGGCCTTCCCTTCTCTTCTCTTGCCCTTTAGCATCATCATTTTCCCTTCCTTTCTCTCTCATTCTCTGGCAGCAGTACCTTTCCTTCCCTCCCTGCTCCCACCCCAGAATCACCATAATCCCTTCTTCTTTCCCTTCCCCTATTACATGGTATCAACACCTTTCCTACCACCCTTTGGAATTAATACTTTCTCTTCTCTTTCCCATCCATCCTGGATGCATCACTTCTTTTAGCTCCCCCCAACTATCTGGCATCACCATCTTCCTTTCCTTTCCCTTCCCTCCCCCTACTACATCTTATTACAACCTTCCTTGCCAGTCTTTGGCAGCAGCATCTTTCCTTCCCTTCCTTACATCCCCCTTAACCCTGCATCACCAGTGACCCTTCCTGTCCTGCCCCCTATTACCTGATATCACAAACTTCCCTACCATCCCTTGACATCATCACCTTCTCTTCCATTTCCTTCTTTCCTCCACCCTCTGGCACTTACCATCTTCTCTTCCTCCTTGGGCTTATCTCCATTGGATGAGCAATACTCCTTATGGCTGATACAACTGTCTCCTCCTCTACTGGCTTCTTATCAGACTTGTTGGCCTCCGTGCAGTTCCAGCTTAGCAAAAAGCCAGTAGAGTAGGAGGAGGCCATAACAGTAAAGAGTTGACTCCTCCTGCTGGCGAGAAGTCATGTGCAGGAGATGGAACAAAAGCAGAGAGAGATTTTGCTAGCAGCGGTGACAGCTATGACTTGCTCCAATCTTTTCTCCCCAGAGAAGGTTCCAAATTTCGTGGCACACCCAAGATTCCTCCATGGCACCCTAGTGTGCCATGGCCCATCAGTTGGAAATGTCTGGTCTGGTTGATAGTGTGGATATGATTATTAATACTTTATTATTTGATGGGATATCTTTTAAAAGGGCTCCATGGGTGATCTGGGAAACTTTAGACCAGTGAGCCTGACTTCTGTGCCAGGAAAAATAGTGGGCAAGTCACTTTACCCTCCATTGCCTCAGGTACAAAACTTAGATTGTAAGCCCTCTGGGGATAGGGAAATACCTACAGTACCTGAATGTAAACCGATGTGATATCTCAGATCGAATGTCGGTATGACGCACATACAATTCTCCCACCAAGTCCGAGACCTAGGGGTCACTATTGACGACCAAATGACCCTCAAAAAATTTATCAGCACAATCCTTAAAGAGTGTTTTTTCAAATTACATACACTCAAAAAATTGAAACCCTTACTTCACACATCTGATTTCCGGACAGTTTTACAAGCCATGCTGTTTTCAAAAACAGATTATTGCAATTCACTCCTCCTAGGCCTACCTAAAAATGCCATCCGCCCCTTACAAATCCTGCAAAATACTGCAGCCCGCATCCTTACTAATACAAACGCAAAGGAACACATTACGCCAGTTTTGAAGGATTTACACTGGCTCCCCATCCAATCTCGCATACACTATAAGACACTTACACTTATCCATAAAGCCCTCCACAATCCTGAAATGAAATGGTTTAATAATACACTACAATTTCAAAACTCTATTAAACCCACCAGAAATCAATACCTTGCCAAATTACAGACCCCCTCACCCAAACTATATAACTATGCTTCTACCAAAGTGCGAGCGCTCTCTTTTGCTGGCCCTTTGTTATGGAATACCATGCCCACCGAACTGCGCCTTGAGCCATCTCCCAAAACTTTCAAGCAAAAACTCAAGACATGGTTATTCACACATGCCTATACTTGAAATAAATATGTCCTCCCCTCCTTTACCTGCCCTGCCTTTCTACCCGACACCCCCTGTCTATATACCATCTCTAACTTCCCCTATTTCTGCTCCTACTCTAATGATCCTACCATATAATTGCTCCTAATCTAAGATTAGCACAATCGCTCCCCTCTTACCACTTCTAATTTAGAACTCTATCACCCTCTAACCCTCTCCCTTAGCTTTTACCTATTCTCCTTGAACCCTCTTTACTCTATAGTGTTGTTTTAATTCAGCTCAGTTAAGTTACAACTAAATGATAGTTCTGTTTTTTATTTTTAAAAGATTCTACTTATTTTATGTTCAAATATTTATATACTTGCCTTTTTTAATTGTATAACGCTTATATAACTCTGTTAAATGTAAAACGCTCCGGCGTAAGTTCCTGTTCACTGTACACCGACGTGATATCTTTGATGAGCGGCGGTATACAAAAATTTATAAATAAATAATAAATAATAATAATATATAAATAAATAAATAAATAAATAATGAAACAAAGACAGCATGGATTTACCCAAGAGAAGACTTGCCTCACAAATGAGCTTCATTTTTTGAAGGGGTTAATAAACATGTGGATAAAGGTGAACCAGTAGATGTAGTGTATTTGGATTTTCAGAAGGCGTTTGACAAAGTCCCTCATGAGAGGCTTCTAAGGAAACTAAAAAGTCATAGGATAGGAAGCAGGATCCTTTCATGGATTACAGAGAGTAGCTGGGATGTGAATCATTTATCTGACGATTGAAAATATCTTCTGATGTTTTCAATATCATCAGATATCGGGGGGTCCCTGATAGCGATAGGAAACCCCACGATTAATTTAATGATTTTTCTTATCGTTATGGGGGGGGGGGGGGCGGGAAGAAATGACACAACCTAAAAACACAACCTGACCCTTTAAAATGAGTTTGTTAGTATCCCCCCACCCTCCGTAACCCCCCAAAAATTTTAAATACCTGGTGGTCCAGCGGGGGTCCCGGGAGCATTCTCCCGCGCTCGGGCTGTTGGCTGCCACTAATCAAAATGGCGCCGATGGCCCTTTGCTCTTACCATGTGACAGGGGCTATCGGTGCCATTGGTCGGCCCCTGTCACATGGTAGGTGCACTGGATGGCCCACACCATTTTTAAAGATGGCGCCAGCCGTCCATTGCTCCTACCATGTGACAGGGACCGGCCAATGGCATGGATACCCTGTCACATGCTAAAGGCAAAGGGTCATTGGCGCCATTTTGTTTACTGGCAGCCGATGGCCCGAGCGCGGGAGAATGCTCCCGGGACCCCCGCTGGACCACCAGGTATTTAAAATTTTTTTGGGGGGGGTGTCCGGAGTGTGGGGGGATACTAACAAACTCATTTTAAAGAGTCAGCTGTATTTTTTGGTTATTGGCTCGGGCGCAGCCGATAAAAAAAACCCGATCGGACTGCAAGATAAAAATTTCACGATGTGAATCAGAACCGGAATCTGAACCGATACAGGTTCCGATTCACATCTCTAGAGAGTAGGATTAAATGGTCATTTTTCTGAGTGGAAAAAACAGTGGACTGCCTCGGGAATCTGTACTTAGACCAGTGCTTTTAAATATAAGAACATAAGAAATTGTCATGCTGGGTCAGACCAAGGGTCCATCAAGCCCTGCATCCTGTTTCCAACAGAGGCCAAACCAGGCCACAAGAACCTGGCAGACCCAAACACTAAGAAGATCCCATGCTACTGATGTCAGTAATAGCAGAGGCCATTCCCTAAGTCAACTTGATTATTAGCAGTTAATGGACTTCTCTTCCAAAAACTTATCCAAAACGTTTTTAAACCTAGCTACACTAACTGCACTAACCATAGGGGTTAATTGTGCGATGAGTGAAAAAGAATTTTCTCCGATTGGTCTTAAATGTGCTACTTGCTAACTTCATGGACTGCCCCCTAGTCCTTTTATTATCCAAAAGTGTAAATAACTGATTCACACTCATTCAAAACCTCTCATTATTTTAAAGACCTCAATCATATCCCACCTCAGTCATCTCTTCTCCAAGCTGAACAGCTCTAACCTCTTTAGCCTTTCCTCATAGGGGAGATATTCCATCCCCTTTATCATTTTGGAAGCCCTTCTCTGTACCTTCTCCAGGGCAACTATATCTTCAGTCCTGAGACAATTTAGATCTCCTTGTTGGATGACTTATATCAGGAAATTGTTAAGGGGAATGGGATCATTGTGGGTATTTTTTTTTATCTGACCACAGTTTTTGATTCATTCTAAAGGGAGATAGGCATAGTGGGCCAGGTATTACAGTGATATACTTCCTTCTTTCAGGAGAGGTCGTAAGAGGTAATGATGGGTACGTGCAGTTCTGTATCTTGGAAATTGGAAATTGACTTGCATGGTGTCTCAGGTCTCAGTTCTGCTATCCTACTCATTTAATGTCAATATGGTGTTGCACTTGGAGGTGGACCCTTGTCCTGGAGCAGTGGAGAACAGCTCCCTGGTAGGGACCAGGAAGCACCTGCCCCCACGGGGCAGAGCACATGAGGAGACAGAGGCTAGGATGAGCTTCACCACTGGAAACCCGAGGTCCCCCCGGGTGGAGCCCATAGGAACCCGGGCCGCTTGGACTTAGGTGGGCCTCGCAGGGTCTCCCGAAGAGGTAGTAGAGAGGTGTGCCCATGATCAGCAAGGAAGTGCGGTCAGACCATGCTGTTGGTCTGGAGAGGCAAGGAAGGCCCAAACAGCATAGGAGATGACAAGGCAAGGGACAGAGCCAGAATCAGAAGTCGTGGTCAATGGCAGCTGAGGTCAGAATCTGAGGATCAGTCTGAGGTGTAGTCAACCAGGCAGAGGTCAGGTTCCAGAGGTCAGACAAGGTCACAAGGCCGAGGTCACAAGGCAGAGGTCAGGTTGCAAGCAGCAGACAGGATGCAAGCAGCAGGTCAGGATGCAAGCAGCAGACAGCAGACAGGAAGGTCAAGGAACAGGCCGAGGTCAGTCCGAGGGTACTACCTGGGAGGACAGACAGACAGACAGACGCAGGAATAGAAGGACGCTGGAACAAGACTGGAACAAGGATGGAACAAGACTGGAGCAAGACTGAACGCTGAGACAAACTAGTACACTTACAGTGTTGACCCGATTGCCAAGGCAAGGAGGTGCAGACAGGAACTTCCTTATATTGTTCCAATAATCAGGGCATGCCACAGAGATAGGACCCGCCCCTAGCCCTACAAAAGGCCGGGAAGAAAGAAAAATGTGAATTTAAAAGCAGTATTTGTTTTTGAAACATTTGTTATTCTGTATTCTGCTTGTTTGTATCTCCATTTACCTGACTTGTTCCCAATCACAATCTGCTCATAAGTATTATCGCAGCACACATTTTATCTTTTTAAGGTTAAATGAGTTTAGACAATGTGGCAACCTGGCTTAAGAATAACAGGTTGGAACTAAATTTAAATATGACAGGTGCACTATGGTAAGGGAGAGCTGCACCCCAGCCTTCAGATCATTGTAGATTGGGTTACATTATTGCTCTGTTAAGAGATACATAACCTTGAGCCTGGCTTCACTTAGGGCTTACCTTTCACTAGCAGATAGAAACATAGAAACACAGAAATGATGGCAGAAGAAGACCAAATGGCCCATCCAGTCTGCCCAGCAAGCATTCACACTTTTTTTTTCTCATACTTATCTGTTACTCTTGGCCCTTATTAGTATCTTTTTGGTTCTAGTTACCTTCCACCCCCGCCATTGATGTAGAGAGCAGTGATGGAGCTGCATCTAAGTAATCTAGCTAAATTAGTTAGGGGTAGTAACCGCCGCAATAAGCAAGCTATTCCCACGCTTATTTGTTTACCCAGACTATGTAATTCAGTCCTTGTTGGTTGTTGCTGAATATAAATCCTCTTTTTCTCTCCCCCCCACCCCCTGCTGTTGAAGCAGAGAGCTATGCTGGATATGCATTAAAAGTGAAGTATCAGACTTATTTGGTTTGGGGTAGTAACCGCCACACAAGCAATCTACTCCCCCGCTTTTTTGTGAATGCAAATCCTTTTTTCCACATTTCCTCTTGCCATTGAAGCATAGAGCAATGTTGGAGTCGCATTAACAGTGAGTATGTTTATTGAAAAAGGTTATTAATCTCCAGGTAGTAGCTGTCATTCCCACAAGCCACCCCCATGCCTCTTCTCTTCATTTACATCCTCTAGACTTTATGGATCCATAGTATTTATCCCATGCCCCTTTGAAATCCTTCATAGTTTTGGTCTTCACCACTTCCTCCGGAAGGGTGTTGCAGGCATCCACCACCCTCTCCGTGAAGAAATACTTCCTGACATTGGTTCTGAGTCTTCCTCCCTGGAGTTTCAAATTGTGACCCCTGGTTCTGCAGATTTTTTTCCCAACGGAAAAGGTTTGTCATTGTCTTTAGATCATTAAAACCTTTCAAGTATCTGAAAATCTGTATCATATCACCTCTGCTCCTCCAGTTACTGTACAATCGGCATTTTGTTGACTGAGAATGGTACACCAACTGCTGCCATATTGTCTCCTGGGAATCTTGAGACTTTAATTCAAGCATAAATATCATGGAGGCTAGATTAGAGAAAAAGTATTCATATAGAATTACCCCAGTTGACATTTGTCAACTGTAATTAATATAAAATACAGCAGTTAGAATTTTGGGAGGGTTTCACGATAGAGATCATATTCTCATCTGCTGGATATAGGTTGCACTGGCTACCAATCATTTCATGTGATAAATGTAAGCTGTTGATACTTATATTTAAAGTTATGCCTTGACCTTGTCTTGGCAAATTAACTGATTGTGTTTACTTCTCCTATTTTGAAATCTTCTCAGAAAAGAGTACCAGATAGTAAGGAAATGTGCCTGTGCAAAATACATGTGAGCTTCTCAGTGACAGCCCCTCGCTTCTACCATAGCCTCCCAAAGAAAATTAGTTTTCTGACAGATTATTTACAGTATGTTACCATAAAACTGTGAAAACTTGGCTGTTTCATCAACCTTCCAGTTCATGAATGCATTGACTTTTACTGATAGATCTGATGCTGAGAAATTGGGACTGGGAAGATGCCTGGTTTATATTGTAGATATTTGTTTTATCGTATGGTTCAATTGTATATTCTCGGCAGCTTCTAGAGTCCTTCTGCTAAATGCTGAGACTTACATGTTTGGATTCGATCCCTTTGAGTAGCTAAGAATATTAATTTGTTTTGATATTCTATAAAGATTTTATTGTCTCCATTTTTATCGGGTTGTGCTCAATTCAATTCAATTTATTTATTTATTTACAAACATTTGATATTCTGCTTTTTGTCAATAATAGTCTCAAAACAGATAACAGAAAATAAAAAAAATTAAACAGGTAACATAAAGTTTTACTAGTTATCACTGTGAGCCTGTGAGGAAGCCTATAGGAAACTGCCTTAGACTACCATAGGTGTCCGGGCACAGTTGTCTCGCCCTGTCCTCCTTAAGATTCAGACCCACAAGGAATCCTGGGTGAAGGGAGGAGTCCCACACCAGAATATAAGAACTCAGGGCCGAGAAAGGTTAAACAGGCCCTGGGGAGCAGGCAGGAAGCCACTCTATGACAAAACCTGCTATGAATGATGTCTCTGTACTATCTGAACTTTAAGGTGGTTGCATCATTTGTTTGTTTTGTGTTGCATTTCCTTTTTCACTGTAAATAATTTGCACAAAAGGAAACAGCCAGAGTCTGCCTCCTTATTCCTTCTGGCTGTTCCCCAAGCTGCTATCAGCTATTTACCACAAAGCCACTGTAATGATAGGGAATTTCCATATTCCTAATGAAATAACCGGGAGAAGTCCTGGATGAATAGCCATGCTTTAGCTTTTTTCCAGAAAGCAAGGTAGCTTGGTTCCAGATGGATGGGTAGAGGATCCTCATTCCAGATTTTGAGAGTATAGCAGATGAAGGCCCTTAATTTTGTACATTTCAATTTGGCAGAGGTCAGGGGAGGGGAGGAAAGAAAGGCCTTTTGCAATGATCGGAGATCTCTAGCAGGGTCATAAAAGACAAGGAGACTGGCACGATACTCTGGGGATGATCGTTCACATATTTGAAGAGAAAGCAAACGATTTTAAATTTAATCCTGTTTCGATAGATAGCCAATGAAGTCTATTAAGGATGGTTCTTATGTGGTCCAAAGATTTGGCCCTTACTAGGATTCTGACTGCTGTGTTTTGCATTAGTTTAAGTAGTTTCAAGCAGGTCTGGGAGTTACTTTTCAGAAGGGAGTTACAGTAATCTAAATGGCTAGAGATTAGTACATGGATGACTGACACAAGATGGTTTTGATCAAAGTAGTAACGTAGTTGATGAATCTGGTGAAGTACATAAAGGATGATCTTACTGCCTTGGAGATGTGAGATTCCATAATGAGATTAGGATCAAGTTGAACTCCTGGACTTCGTACAGAGTCTATGGCTGGAGTTTATAAATATGTGTAATTTAAATTTTAGATATACACGTAGGACTGATATTCACCGCGTAGCAGCTAGTTAACAGGTCAATACAGTAAAGTGCGGCCGCGGTTACCCTGCTCCTAACCCGCTTTCTACTCACTTTTCGGCCGCGTTAGTCCAACCCGCGATACACTATTCCCTTTAACCTACTCTTACCGCCTCTTACCGCCTCTTTAAGGTAACCCCTTCCGCCCGTGGCATGTATATTACATGTAAACAATCGAATTAGCTATTCCCTCCCATACAGTAACGCGCGCCCTGACTATCGCTTTTTTACACTGCCGTTTTGCCGCGCGTTTAACCTGTTCATTTACCGCCTACCCCTACCCCTGCGTTAGAGGCAGGGGTAAGGGTAGACGGCAAACTTTCCCCCAAAAGGAAACCTAAAAACCTAAAATCCCCTCCTCCCGAAGCGACTTGACATGTTACCAACTTACTTTTTGTTGCTTTCAGCCCCTTCCCTTCTCTGCCGTCCTCCGGAGGGAGCAGCCGGCAGTTTTAACTATGGAGACCCTATTGCTATGTCTGGGTAACTCAAAGAATGACATGTGAATCGGTAACCTTTACTTTTAATTACTGTTTATTTTTCCCAGATAGAAAATTGAACAGTCGAAGGATTCATGAATGAGATATTTCTAAATTTTTTTTCCAAAAGTGTCAGCTAAAATGTTTGTCAGTCTTTTAGCAGATGAAATTACCAATTGTACAGCATTACAAATGAACAAATTGCTGCCGAAGGTAATGCTACAATAAAAAATAAAAAAATATTATTGACATAGATTTCAAGTGTGCTTGCAGTTAATGTCAAAACTCATTGAACATAAAACCATCTGGCGGGATGGGAGTGGGAGTGGGGTGGGGAGAGAATTTCAATTTGGCAGTGCAATGGTAAAGTAAACGGTGAGATTTTAGTGTGCATATATTATACTAACTTTCAAAGAGAGCAGAAAGTACACTTGCTAAATGTGCCCACGTACCCTGCAGCTGCTATTTGCGTAGGCAAGCTAAAACGGGTGAAAATGCACTTGTACTTTTGAATATATAGGGCTGGATTTTAAAAGGGTTACGTGCACCGGGCCTATTTTTAAAAGGCCCTGCGACGTGCATAAAGCCCCGGGACGCGTGTAAGTCCCTGGGCTTTACAAAAGGGGCGCTCTGGGGGTGGGGCGTGGGTGGGCCGGGCTGGGGGCAGAGCGGGGGCGGGGCCAGAGGCCATTGCCACTGTGTCGGAGGATCGCGGAGGCAGGCACAAAAGGTAAAACAAAAGTCGGGGGGGTTAGAGTAGGGCTAAGGGGGGGAAAGTTTAGTGGAAGGGGTGGGTAGGTTAGGTTAGGGGGAAGGGAACGGAGGAAGGCAGCATGGCTCAGCGTGCACGTTATAAAATCGGGCATATATGTGCACGCGCCGGGTAGCGTGCGTACATGTAGGCCATGCGTGCTTCTTTTAAAATCTACCCCATAATGTACAATGAGGGCCAGATTTTCAAAGGTTTACTCACTCCGGGCCTATTTTAAAAAGGCCCAGCGATGCGTGTAAAGCCCCGGGATGCGTGTAAGTCTCGTGCTTTACAAAAGAGGCGGTCTGGGGGCAGGGCGGGGCCAAAGGCCTCCTACACAGCGGCCATTCCTGCTGTGTTAGAGGATCATGTGCCAGCAGGCTGCCAGTGTGCACAACTTGTGCCTGCCTGGAGGCAGGCGCAAAAAGGTAAAATAAAAAAATTTTTTGGGGGGGGGTTAGAGTAGGGCTAGGGGGAAGAAAAGTTAGGGGAAGGGCTGGGAAGGTCAGGTTAGGGGGGAAGAATGGGGGAAAGCAGCATGGTTCAGCGTGTGCAAGTTATAAAATCAGATGTACATGTGTGTGCGCCAGGTAGCGTGCGCACATGTACGCCCGCGCGCACCTTTTTAATATCTGCCCCTATATGTGCTGTTTCTCTCCCAGAATCTAAACATGCCTCCTCGAATGCTTCCTCACAATCTTGACTAAAAGCATGTGCATTGTGGTAGCCTATGCATACCTTTTAGCCTGCCAGAAGAGGGCAATTTTCAAAGAGGGCAATCTATTCACATTAATCTATTTTGATGCACCTAAAAATCAATGTAAGCAAACCACATGTTTTCCCATGGGTTTTCATTCCTTTTTGCGAGAAAGTTTGCTATCCATTCACATGAACTGAGTAGCAAAACTTCCTGCAAAATTTTGCTTTGAGCACTGGCCTAACATATTTACTATACTTTTTTTTTCTTGCAAAATCTAGACAGCACAGGCATTTTTGCAGGCTGGTTTTTGTTGCATTCAAAAACAATAAACTGCCTTGCATGATCTTGCATTGCAGCAGCTCATTCGTTTTGAATTTGAATAAAATTTCATGCAGAGTGAACTGTGTGTGAAATCTTACTATTTGCAAAGCAGAAAACCAGTGAAAAATTTTGCAAGTGAAACTCCACATACAAAAAATGTGCAGACCCCATCAATTTTAGGGGTTTTGCCCATTTTTGCATGCAAAGGCCCATTTGTGAAATGTTTTATCAGTTGGTACATCAGCTTTGTAGATTGCTTTGAAAATTGCCCTCCCCGTGTCTAAAGCAATATCACATATTTCTTAAGCATTTTGTTCTTTTGGTATTTTACCTGCCTCTGAAGAAGCAAAGGGAGTTGAAATCCCTAGCGTTATTGCTCTTGGTCTCTGAACTTACTTCAACACCAGCAAAATACCAGTGCAGCCCTTTCACTGGTAGAATTCTGCACTACTTCTGGTGCAGTTCATGTTCTGGACATTTAATATATGTTGAAGTTTTTGATAACTTAGAAATGTTCAGTTTACTCAGTGAATATAAATTGTGCTTGCACTACTGAACTACACTGAGATTGATAGTTTTGACTAAGTGAAAACATTGCTTGTGTAGAATCGAGAGGCTACATAGCCCACAGCATGATTGATGAAGTAGCAGAGTAAGGAATAAGAAAGGTCAAAATGCTGCAAAAAGATGTGATATTCTTTGTGCAGTACTGTCAGTGTCTTCTAGATTTGCAGTACGATGCAATTAGGAATCCTCAACCACCTTCTTTATAGTTACTGACTGGGCATTTAGGCAGCATAAAATGTGGAGAAAAAGAACAAGGGGCTATTTAAATTCCTTTCCAGAATTATCTAGTTATCTAGGTACCATATTTTGGGATCTATGTTTTAAAAATACATTAATGCTAATACAAGTGTTAGCACTCATTAAACATGATTTGATAAGCATTAAGGATGAGTTATTTAACACACTTTAGCAAGTTAATCTGCATTAATATTTAATGTACTGCAAATTTTTTGTAATGAGTTTTCTTGCATACAAACCCATGAAAGTAGATCATTGATATTACTCACAAAAGAAGGTGACTCAGGGAGGAATCTGGCTACCCTGAATCAGAAAGGCATTGGCATCTGACCTTTTTTACACTCTCCAAGCACCTTGTAGCATAAACATGGCAATCGTTGCACTATACAGCCTGCTAGTGTCTCAGAGCTCTCAGACATGAGCTCTTCATTCAATCCAAAACAGTTGATATCTCATATGAGCCTCAGATGACTATTAAGCATCAATATTCTATATGCCTACTGTGGTCTTTAGCCTTACTAGTAGAAAACCTGTGTCCTCCTGTCCTCTGGCTACTTATTGCTTGGAAATATATTTGCATTGTGTAAATAAATGCAGATTAATTTTTGAAATGCACAACTGTGTGCCAGTGTGTGTCTCTTCTGTTTTCTCTTTCCTCTTGTCTCCTTCTCTTTCATGTCTCCCCTGCCTTGCTGGTGCCCTGTGAAATCTTTATATAGTTGTGGAGGAGGGAAGGACCGAGGAGACGCACTGGCTGCTCATTTGCCCCTGTGAAGAGAGCCCCCTCCATCCTGCCTTGGAAGACGACACCTTGCTTTTTTGACAAGACGGTAAAGCTGAGTCTCCCGAAAAGCTGCTGTTCAGGATACGGTCCCTGAATGCCTACAGTACTAAGTGGCCAGACTAACTATAGTAATGACAGCAGTGATCTC
Source organism: Rhinatrema bivittatum (assembly GCF_901001135.1). NCBI lineage: Eukaryota > Metazoa > Chordata > Amphibia > Gymnophiona > Rhinatrematidae > Rhinatrema > Rhinatrema bivittatum. The sequence continues at coordinate 326,123,500 of NC_042619.1, forward strand.
GACAATCATGCTAATACTTTGCAGCTTGTGCATTAGTAAAGTGTGGTCACAAGATTTTCATTTTGGTTTGTTTTTCTATTTCAGCGTTTTTACATTTTTTTCATTTCATTTTAATATTTATTTAAGTTTGAGTCATTTAGTGAACTGAACTAAACATAAATAAAAAAATGAGAAAAACAAAACAGGGCCTCCCTGGGCTCCCTCTGCACCTTCCTCAGGTTCTGAGGGGTCTCAATGCCTCCCTGGACCTAGATCACCCCCATTGACTGCCAATAAGATAAGGTTTGGGCCTACCTGACTAGGCTAAGCCAAGCCCACCAGAGGCCTTCTCAGGCCCCTCTGTCCCCTCTCCTGCTATCCAGTAAATTAGGGCCGGGGCCAGGGACCTCACAGTCATCTTGAAGGGAAAAAAGGCATAGAAGTAATCCTCAGTTTCTCCTGCTCCACCAAAGTCTCATTAAAAATGGCATCGGCCAGCCCTGAGATTGGTGTCATTTGGCATCAACAAAATGGCATATCCAAAAAAATACTAAAAACAGTCTCACTAAGTTGCTCACACTACAAAACCTCACTATAATTTCTTTATTGATAAATACCACAAAATCTTTCATTTATAACAGTCTATTATGTCAATAACAATTTTATTATAGAAAACCCTCCCCAATATTCTCCAAGCCAATATCACACATATACACCATACCATCCAATCATACCACTCACTCGAACATTCATCTACATAAAATGAAACAAATCCCAAAACCCCAGACCATAAAAACAGTGCCAAAAAATGGGAGAACCAATGCGTCTATTGGGTTTGTGGCATATTGTGGACTCTTGGTCGAAGTGGTGATGACTCCTCTCATAGGGAGGGGCCCCGTGGGAAACCACAACGATTGGCTAGACTCTAGTAAGCAGACTCTGAGGAAAAAAAGCTTTATTATACTGCTATTGAAAAGTTGAATCTTGCCCAAGGAACGGACAGTACTGTAGTCCAGCTCAGACAGTCTCTGTAGTTGATGGTCTCACCCAGATGTAGAAAATGTGCCGCAGTGTTCCGCAACGTGGGATAAGCCGAGAACCCGAAGGGTGGAATGAAGAAAGCTGGACGTAGTGATACTCACAGTGCTGATAACCTCCTTCAGTAGTTGAAGAGAGGGACCCGAGGTCCGAGATGCAGGATACCCTGAGTAGAGTAGGTCCTTTGAGGGTTCCTGAAAGAAAGCAGACAGGACCCCCGAGGAGTGGTGTCCTTGTTAGGCAGATTAACCCCGAAGGGCGAGTATAAGCGAGAGGCCTTTGAGGAGCGGGTACCCAGAGCTTCTGTAGGAGTGAGATACCCCAGAGGGTAGTGTGGAATCCAAGCGAGCATCTTAGAAGTGGTCAGAGTAGCAAAACCGGTCCTTGCTAACTCAGTGGATCCCAGAGGTTTACACATTCAGAAAGAACCCTGCTTATATAGTGAGGATTCTGAATTCGTTCGTGACTGGAATATGATATTAAATAAGTGCGCTCTTGATCTGAAGCTGCTCACCATTAAAAGTGACAGGCCACAGCATTACTAATTAAAGTTGATTTGGAAACAGAGGTGGCCTTGGAAAAATCTAGATTGACTGAGGATGCATTTGAGAATTTTGAAAAGGACCTTAAAGCACAAAAGGATGATTTTGCGAATGAATTACATAAATTTAAACATTCCAAATTTATAAGAGATGAGAATGATTACAAGGCCATCACAGAAAGTTTAAATTATTTCTTTGTTTCGGTGTTTACTGAAGAGGATGTTGGGGAGGTACCCGTACGGGAGAAGGTTTTCATGGGTAATGATTCAGATGGACTGAATCAAATCACGGTGAACCTAGAAGATGTGGTAGACCTGATTGACAAACTGAAGAGTAGTAAATCACCTGGACTGGATGGTATACACCCCATAGTTCTGAAGGAACTAAAAAAATGAAATTTCAGACCTATTAGTAAAAATTTATAACCTATCATTAAAATCATCCATTGTACCTGAAGACTGGAAGATAGCTAATGTAACCCCAATATTTAAAAAGTGCTCCAGAGGCAATCCGGGAAACTACAGACCAGTTAGCCTGAATTCAGTGCCAGAAAAAATAGTGGAAAGGTTTCTAAACATCAAAATCACAGAACATATAGAAAGACATGGTTTAATGGAACAAAGTCAGCATGGCTTTACCCAAGGCAAGTCTTGCCTCACAAATCTGCATCACTTTTTTGAAGGAGTTAATTAAGAACATAAGAACATAAGAAAATGCCATACTGGGTCAGACCAAGGGTCCATCAAGCCCAGCATCCTGTTTCCAACAGTGGCCAATCCAGGCCATAAGAACCTGGCAAGTACCCAAAAACTAAGTCTATTAATAAACATGTGGATAAAGGTGAACTGGTAGATATAGTATACTTGGATTTTCAGAAGGCGTTTGATAAAGTTCCTCATGAGAGGCTTCTAGGAAAAGTAAAATGTCATGAGATAGGTGGCGACTGGCGATGTCCTTTCGTGGATTGTAAACTGGCTAAAAGACAGGAAACAGAGAGTAGGATTAAATGGGCAATTTTCTCAGTGGAAGGGACTGTTATTATTTGTGATAATTGTGGGTGGATCCTTGGGCCGGTGGCAGATGACCACGCCCCCGGGGGAAGATCCCGAGAGGGGCCACAGGTCAGGCTCAGAGTTGGGAGACAGACACACACTAGGTCTTTTATTAAACTGTATAGTGCACCACCAGAGGTGGCAGTAGTGAGCTGGAAGAGCCTGGCTGGGCTGTAGTCCCTCAGGCACTGGAACAGCGATCCCAGGATGGCTGAGCTGTAGAGAAACTGAATATAGTGAGTAGGCAGAGTATGCAGAGTTCAGGAACAGAACCTTGATGGTAACACTCACACAATAGTCTCTTGAGGTAGCCCAGAGGCTGGAATGGAGTAGGCCCTCAAGGAGCGAGTACCTGGTTCCAGGGAAAGCTCTGAGAGAGAGATGGTAACTCACTGGTGTTTTAGGCAGTGGTGACTTCCTGGCAGAAGTAGTAACCGGTAGCAGGTCTGGGAATGTGGGCTCTCGAGGAGCAAGTACCAGTTCCAGACTGTGACCTGGAAAGCAAGAGAGAGAGTGAGGCCCCCCAGAGGAGCGGGTACCCCTGGTAAAGTCCGAGGAGGCAGAGTAGCAAGGTATGCAGAGAATGAATCCCATCCGCAGCAATACCTGGAGGAATCCCCCTCGCTAACTCGAATAGCTGGCAAATACGAAGACCTTAAGTATCCGGTGAGGATGACGTTATCTCAGGGGGACGCCACTGAGGTTCACGCCACAGCTGGTTCTTGAGTTGGGGCTGCGCCGCGCGTGTGCCCTTAGGCTTCAGGAGAACATGGCGGAAGGCAGTGTCTAGCTGGTCCGGGGACGCCGGTGGAGGTTGGAAAGATGACGCCGCGGCAGCAAAACTTCCATCAACCAAAGAGGGAGTCGCCAAAGAGGTAAGGTGGGCAGAGTGGAGATGTCGGGCAGCGACGGTCGCAACAGTACCCCCCCTTCAAAGGGCGATCTCCTCTTTAGGTACCAGGCTTGGGTTTGGAAGGATGTGCGATATGGAACTGACAAAGCATCTCTTTGTCAAGGATATTAGTCTGAGGCTCCCAAGAGTTTTCTTCGGAGTAGAAACCTTCTCAAGAGAGAAGATATTCAAAAAGTATTGCCTCTTCTTCAAACATCCAGAATCTCTTCGACTGAACTCTAAATCATCTTCTGCATTGATGACAGGTGGGTCCTGAGATTTGGAAGAAAATTTGCTGAGTATGAGTGGTTTCAGAAGTGAAACATGGAAAGCATTATGGATGTTGAGACCAGGTGGTAGCTTTAGACGGTAGATGACTTTGCCAATACGTTGAAGGACTGGGAATGGTCCCACATAGCGAGGAGCAAACCGAGAGGAGGGTAGTTTAAGTCTGAGGTGCTTGGTTGACAACCAGACCTCCTGGCTTGGACTGGAGCTTGCGAATGGTGCGCATCGTAGTACTTCTTAGCATGGACACTCGCTTTGACTAGCATGTCCTTTGTCTGAACCCACAGATTATGGATATCATCAGCAGTGGATTGAGCTGCTGGGGACGTCACTGAGAGCTTCAGTGGAAGTGGCAGTTTTGGGAATGTCCAAAAACCACTTCAAAAGGTGACAATCCAGTAGATGTTGCTGGATGAGAGTTGATGGAGAATTCAACCCATGGAAGCAATTCGGCCCAGTTATTCTGTCGGGACGTGACATAATCCACAATCGCCACAATTGCCATGGACCATCTCTTCTCCAGCTTTTCCTCCTAAATATCTTTTTCCTAAGCATATTTTTCACCACCTAGGCTTTTAATTATTGCATTTGTCTTCCAATAAAGCTCCAGTAACCTCCTTCCCTCACCCCCCAACTCCCACCTTTCAACCTCCCTTTCCCAGTTGGCCCACTACCTCAATAATCCTGTTCTTACTAGTTTGTTACTTTGTTTTTTTTTCCCCCTGCTTAAGTTATCCAAGTTTATTTCCTCCTTGTTTCATCGCTATCCTCTCATGCTAAATCCTCCCCTTCTGTTACTTACTGTTAAAAATACCTCCTCACAATTGTCTGACCTCCTTTTCTTCCCTAATTTCATTCTCAATTTCAGAATCAGTAATTGTAACGAACTTACTTTTTGAACTCTGTACATAGCCCTCCTATAGTAATTTTATCCCCATCTCCTAATGGAAACTACCCATAATTGAAGTTACCTATTAAAGTATTTGGTTTATTGATATATTCTTGTTGACTGTTCCTTCTGTTCATTGTAAAGGCTATGCTTATTCTATACGTTGGTTATAAGTTATTTGTAAACTGATGCGATGTGCAAACGGATGTCGGTATATAAAATTGGGACCCATGGTCGGATATGATGTGAGAAGGTAGTCCGTGGAGGCAAAATATGTGCTTTATGAAGAGCTTTGCAAGCTCCAAGGCTGAAGGTGTTAGCAGCATCGGCTGCGGCATGCCGCGACTGGGACCAGGTGTCATGGCCGCCGGCCGCGGCCGACTGCGACAGAGGCCAGGCCGACGGACGCAACCTAAATAGCTTACCCAGGTCAGGTTGGTCGAGGGCGCCCGCGGGGCAGGCAGCCCTTTCCCCTCTCTCTCCCGGCCGCTGCCATGGCTGAGATCGGCAGCATGGCTCCGCGGCGGTCTGGTTCCTCTCCCTCTGCTCCTTAGAGCCACGCGCATGGCTGAGAGAGATTCTTAAAGGAGCCATGACAGGAAGTGTCATGGCTCCCCCTGAAGCTCCTCCCCTGGCTTCCTGCACTTAAGGCAAGGGCTGAGCATTCAGTCCTTGCCTTGGTATTGAGGTTCCTGCCTGAGTGTGTTCCTGGCTCCTGGTTCTTCGTTCTTCGTCCCGCTCTTCTCCCCTGCTCTGTAGATTGATTCTTGGCTTCTGACTTCTGGACTGGTGGACATGTCTTCTCCTGGCTTGACTCTGGTACGGCGTTGTATCCTTCTCCTGGCTTGACCCCGGTACGGCGTTGGACCTTTCTCCTGGCTTGACCCCGTTATGGCTCTAGACCATTCTCCTGCTTTGACCCTGGACTGGACTCGGACCCCGCTGGTATCCTGATTCTCGGACCGATTTTGGACTCTCTTCGACTCCATCGTCAGACTGTTTCGACCTGCTGGAGGCGCCAGCCATCTGGAACCCATGACCTGCAGGAGGCGCCTGCTTCCAGACCTTCTACAGTCTTCAGAGGAGTCGCCTAAGTCCCAGCGGCTGGACCCCTACGGGCTCCTCCTGGGGGGGGGGGGGGTTGCGTACTTCCAGGGTGAAGTCTTCTAGCAAGTCTCTTCAGTCCAAGCGGCCTCGCCCTTCGACGGTAGTCATCTACCTCAAGACAGGGTCCACTTCCATAACAGAAGGTATGCCAGGGAGTGCCACGAAGTGTGCCATCTTGCTAAATTGATCCACTGTCACCCTGATGGTGTTCTTTCCTCCAGAAGTGGGTAAATCGACTACAAAGTCAGTAGCGATGTGCGACCAGGGCCATTCCGGAACTGGCAGTGTTTGCATCTGGCCCCATGGTTGTCCAGAAGCGGGTTTGTTCTTGGCACAATTGGTGCAGGATGCCACGTAGGAATAGGTATCCTTTTTGATGGTGGGCCACCAATACAGCTTCTGTATCTTGAGCAGGGTACTGTGTTGGCCAGGATGGCCAGCCAGCTTGGAATCTTGTGCCCAAAAGAGCACTTTCTTCCTGAGTTTTTTTGGAACGATTGTTTTACCAGTGGGTACAGACTGGGTAGATGCCAAGAGGATCTTCTTCGGGTCAATTATGTGTTGTGGCTCATCAGGCACATCCTCCAAATGAAAAGAGCGTGACAGAGTGTCTGCTCTGGTGTTTCTATCTCCAGGGCGGAACTTCAATACAAAATTGAAACGATTAAAAAATAAGGACCATCTGGCCTGTCTGTAATTCAGATGTTGTGCGTGGCGGAGATACTCTAGATTTTTATGATCCGTGAATATGGTTATTTGATGTTGAGCACCTTCGAGCCAAGGCCGCCATTCCTCGAATGCAAGCTTTATTGCCAAGAGCTCTTTATCACTGATCCCATAGTTTTTCTCGGCTGGAGAAAATCTTTGTGAGAAGAAAGAACAGGGGTGTAAGGCTTTCGAGTCTCCTGTTTGGCTCAACACAGTCCCTACACCCACATCTGAAGCATCAACTTTGACGATAAAGGGCTTGTTGGAGTCTGGATGCCGCAAGCACGGTTCTGTGGAGAAGGCAGTCTTCAATTTCTCGAATGCAGAAATGGCTTTCGCTGACCATTTTGAAGCGTTGGCGCCCTTGCGGGTCATCGCACTGAAGGGTATGGTTAAAGAAAAATAGTTCTTTATAAAGCTTTGATAATAGTTGGTGAACCCCAGGAATCTCCTTAAAGCCTTCAGGCTGGTAGATTGGGACCAATTCTTGATACTTTCAAGTTTATGAGGGTTCATTTGGAAGCCTTCTTTCGACACTATGTAGCCTAGAAAAGGCACTGAGTCTTTGTGAAATTCAAACTTAGAGAGTTTGGCGTATAGCTGGTGTTCGCGAACACGGTGGAGTATTTGTTTGACATCCGCAATGTGGGTGTCCAAATCCTGGGAGACCAGGAAGATAGACCACAACATTCTTGTACAGCAGATAACACAAGATGTCGTTCACCATATTTTGGAAAATGGCGGGTGCATTGCACAACCCGAATGGCTTTACTAGATACAAGAAGTGGTCGTCTCACGTGTTGAAGGCCGTTTTCCATTCATCGCTGCTCCGAATGTGAATGAGGTTGTAGGCCTCCTTCAGGTCGAGCTTTGAAAATATCTTGGCCCCTTGCAGCCGGTCAAACAGCTCCGAGATTAATGGCAAGGGGTAATGGTCTTTGATTGTGATTTCGTTTAGAACCTCGGTAATCAATACATGGACGTAGGGATCTTTCCTTCTTCCCCACAAAGAAAAAGCCTGCACCGGCTGGCAACTTTGATGGTCTGATAAAACCCTTCTGGAGATTTTCTTCAATGTATTCCGACATTGCTTTATTCTCAATGGCTGAGAGAGGGTATACCCGCCCTTTCGGTGGTTCAGCATTGGGCTTCAGTCTTATGGCACAGTCATAGGGCCTATGTGGAAGAAAAATATCAGCCGCTTCTTTGGAAAATATATCCCCGAAGGATGCATATTGGGGTGGCAGTCCTGGCATCAATGGAGTCGTAAGCATGCAAATGATAGGCGAGATTTCCTTAAGGCACCTCCCGTGACATTCTGGGCCCCAGCGGGAGAGATCCAAGGATGCCCAGTCAAATTGGGGTTGGTGCACTTGAAACCAGGGTAACCCCAGGATGATAGGGTGCATGGCCCTTTCCAGTACAAAGAAGGAGAGGGATTCCATATGGAGAGCTCCGGTGCGGAGAGTAACTGGTACGGTTTGATAAGTCACATCGCCCGGTAAGGGCTCTCCATGAATGGAGGATAACAGTAGTGGATCTTTCAACTTGATGAGGGGAATTCTCAAGTATTCCACTAGATGTCTGAGAATGAAGTTGCCTCCTGCCCCTGAATCCACCAGGGCAGGAGTCTGAACCGTGACTGGTCCGTAGTTCAAGGAGACTGGGAGAGAGAGTGGAGGAGAGGATGTAGTGAGGCCTAAGAACAGTCCTCCTGCAGGACTTAGGCCCATCCGTTTTCCGGACGAATGGAGCATGTAGAGACATCGTGGCCGGGCTGACCACAGTACATGCAAAGGCCGCACCTCTTCCGAAGTCTTCTTTCTTTGGAAGTCAAACGTCCATGACCAAGTTGCATCGGTTCATCTTTATCCGCAGCAAGGATAAGTGGAACCATCTGAGGTGCAGGTATAGCACTAGCCTGTTTCAACCCAGGTAACACCTTAGGCCGGAGTTCCTTCACCTTGTCCCAAAGCCGGTGATCAATCCAAGTGGCCAAGGCTACTAATTCATCTAGCGAGTCAGGTGTTTCAGAGCAGCCAGCTCGTCCTTTAAATGGTTATCCAGGCCTCTGAAAAAGAGAGTCTTGAGACATTTGGGGTCCCAGTAGAGTTCCGCCGCAAGAGTTTTAAACTCCATGGCAAATTCAGCCAATGATCTGTTGCCTTGCTTCAATTCAACCAAAGCAGAACTGGCGACAGTTCGAACAGGATCATTGAAAACGGATTTAAATAAGTCCATAAATCCTTCTATATACTGCAAAATGGGGTCCTTGCGTTCCCACAAGGTAGATGCCCAAGACAAAGCCCTACCATCCAGGTATGAAAGGTTGTAGGTAGTCTTGGAGAGAGCCGTAGGAAATAAAGATGGCTGTAAGGCAAAATGCATGCAGCACTGGTTTAAATAACCCCGGGTCTTCTGGATTTCTCCAGAAAAACGAGTTGGCCCCACCAGTGGTACAGCAGTCTTTAAAGTTACCTCCTGTAACTGACCTTCATGGCTGGAAGCTGTGCCTTGAACCTTCTGTGTGTGTAGCTAATGAAACGCTGAAGTAAGTTTCTCCAAGACGTCTTGCTGCTCCGAAATGCACAGGGCCAGGCCTGGTATGGCCTGTAAGGCATTGAGCTGTGCCGGATCCATGGAGTTAGCAATTATTTGTGCCGGATCCATGGATTTAGCAATTGTGATAATTGTGGGTGGATCCTTGGGCCGGTGGCAGATGACCACGCCCCCGGGGGAAGATCCCGAGAGGGGCCACCAGTCAGGCTCAGAGTTGGGAGACAGACACACATTAGGTCTTTTATTAAACTGTATAGTGAGGAGACGCCCACAAGATGGCCGACTGAGAGGACACGCTGGTGCGAGCTCCTGAGTTTTTTCCTCGTTTGTTCGAATTTTTATGCCGCATACTAAGCGGAAAGCGAGGGTGCGGGGAGGGGAAACCTCCTCTACCCCGCTGGAAGCTTCTCAACTGCGTATTGGGAGTTTCTTTCCGGCGATTCCACCGCTTACGCTGAGCGGGCTGGCCCTTGAAGGACCGGAGCAAGAGCATGGTCTGACCCTTCGGGCCGACAAAATTTCTCTGAGCCCCGGCTCGCCCATCAGACCGGCACCACCAGGCCTTGAGCTGGATCATGAGAGGATTGGAACCACCGACTCCACAGGTGACTTCTCACAGGGAATCGGAGTGGTTAAGCAAGGAATACCATCTAGAGGGCTTTCAATCATGGAGAACGCGAATAGAGCACAGCCCCTACCAGGTAATGGCCGGGGAGAGGATGCAGGAAATGTCGCAGTAATAGGAATCTCAGGCCTGGATAATGGTGCCGGGGAGGCTAGGGGAGGAGAAATGGAGAGCCGTGAAACTCTGGGACTGAACTTATTTCTTCAGCCTACCTCTGAGGTGACCTTAACTGCGGTCTGGATGGCGCTGCAATCAATTGAGAAGTTAATATTGGGACTCTCAAAAGATGTAACTGAGATTAAAAACCAAACTCTTTCAAATGCGAACCAAATAATGGACCAAAAGCAAAAGAATGAATCAGTAGAAGCACGTCTGGTAAAATTTGAGAAAATACAGGAAACTGTGATTAAGAAAGAATCTGAGGTTGACAGAAGGCTCGAGAAAATTGAGAACAATTTGAGATCTCACAATTTAAGGTTCACAAATTTTCCTGTTTTGAAGAATGTATCCCCGGTGGACATATTTAGATTCTATGTTGCTCAGATTTTGAAAGTACCGGAGGAGATAAAACCGGTTATAACAAAAGTATACTATTTACCATATAAAGAAGTGGCCACAGGAAATGCAGAAGATCAATCCTTGCCAGATTTGACTACTCTTCTAGAATCGTCTTTAGAACTGACAGTTTCAAGGAGGAGACCTTTATTGGTCACCTTCGCTTTTCTCATGGACAAAAATAATATATTTAAATACTTCTTCAGGAACCGACAAGCCATGTTCTTTGGACATAAGATTTGGTGCTTTCCTGATCTTGTTAAGAGCACCCAAGATAGGCGAAAGTTCTTTCTGAATATGAGGCCAGAAGTATTACAATTGGGAGCGAGGTTCAAATTACAATTTCCTTGTAAATATCTTGTATTCTTTCGTGATCAGAGTTATGTTTTCTTTGACCCACCCCAACTCAGAGATTTCATAGACTCCCATTCTCAAACCCCCCAGTAATTAAACAACTAGTAAGATGGGCATAAGTAAATTTAGTGGTGGTACCTCTCATAAGTCTGTATGTTTAGTATAGTCAAATGAATATTTCCCCAATGTAATGCTCTTTGTTTAGGGGCTCTCCCATATTTCTTTTATTTTATAAAGTGCAATTAGGGGAATATAAAAATATGTTTTTTCTCTATTTTGTTTACTTAGAAATAAGAGTTGCTAATATGCACTTTGTATATTGCCTCAAGTGTTAATACTTGTATAAATGAAGATGTATTTAAAATTGCATAAATAAATAATAATAAAAAAAAAAACAACTGTATAGTGAACCACCAGAGGTGGCAGTAGTGAGCTGGAAGAGCACGGCTGGACTGTAGCCCTCAGGCACTGGGACAGCGATCCCAGGATGGCTGAGCTGTAGAGAAACTGAATATAGTGAGTAGACAGAGTATGCAGAGTTCAGGAACAGAACCTTGATGGTAACACACAATAGTCTCTTGAGGTAGCCCAGAGGCTGGAATGGAGTAGGCCCTCAAGGAGCGAGTACCTGGTTCCAGGGAAAGCTCTGAGAGAGAGATGGTAACTCACTGGTGTTGTAGGCAGTGGTGACTTCCTGGCAGAAGTAGTATTCGGTAGCAGGTCTGGGAATGTGGGCCCTCGAGGAGCGAGTACCAGTTCCAGACTGTGACCTGGAAAGCAAGAGAGAGAGTGAGGCCCCCCCCCCGAGGAGCGGGTTCCCCTGGTAAAGTCCGAGGAGGCAGAGGAGCAAGGTATGCAGAGAGCGAATCCCATCCGCAACGATACCTGGAGGAATCACCCTTGCTAACTCGAATAGCTAGCAAAAACGAAGACCTTAAGTATCATGTGAGGATGACATCATCTCAGAGGGACGTCCCTGAGGTTCGCCCCACAGCTGGTACTTGAGTCGGGGCTGCGCCGCGCGCGCACGCCCTTAGGCTTCAGGAGAACATGGCGGAAGGCAGCGTCTAGCCGGTCCGGAGGAGGTCGGCAAGATGCTGCGGCAGCCAAACTTCCATCAACCAAAGAGGGAGTCGCCAAAGAGGTAAGATGGGTGGAGTGGAGATGTCGGGCAGCGACGGTCACAACAGGGCGTGGGCAGTGGAGTGCCTCTGGGATCTATATAGGGACCCTTACTTTTCAATATATTTATAAATGATCTGGAAAGAAATACGACGAGTGAGATAATCAAATTTGCAGATGATACAAAATTGTTCAGATTAGTTAAATCACAAGCAGATTGTGATAAATTGCAGGAAGACCTGCAATTTATCACAATCTGCTTGTGATTTAACTAATTCACAAGACCTTGTGAGACTGGAAAATTGGGCATCCAAATGGCAGATGAAATTTAATGTGGATAAGTGCAAGGTGATGCATATAGGGAAAATTAACCCATGCTATAGTTACACAATGTTAGGTTCCATATTAGATGCTACAACCCAAGAAAGAGATCTAGGCGTCATAGTGGATAACACATTGAAATCGTCAGTTCAGTGTGCTGCGGCAGTCAAAAAAGCAAACAGAATGTTGGGAATTATTAGAAAAGGAATGGTGAATAAAACGGAAAATGTCATAATTCCTCTGTATCGCTCCATGGTGAGACCGCACCTTGAATACTGTGTACAATTCTGGTCGCCGCATCTCAAAAAAGATATAATTGCGATGGAAAAGGTACAGAGAAGGGCTACCAAAATGATAAGGGGAATGGAACAGCTCCCCTATGAAGAAAAACTAAAGAGGTTAGGACTTTTCAGCTTGAAGAAGAGACAGCTGAGGGGGCTAATGATAGAGGTGTTTAAAATCATGAGAGGTCTAGAACGGGTAGATGTGAATCGATTATTTACTCTTTCGGATAATAGAAAGACTAGGGGGCATGCCATGACGTTAGCAGGTGGCACATTTAAAACTAATCGGAGAAAGTTCATTTTTACTGAACGCTCAGTTAAGCTCTGGAATTTGTTGCCAGAGGATGTGGTTAGTGCAGTTAGTATAGCTGTGTTTAAAAAGGATTGGATAAGTTCTTGGAGGAGACGTCTATTACCTGCTGTTAATTAAGATGACTTAGAAAATAGCCACTGCTATTACTAGCAACGGTAACATGGAATAGACTTAGTTTTTGGGTACTTGCCAGGTTCTTTTGGCCTGGATTGGCCACTGTTGGAAACAGGATGCTGGGCTTGATGGACTCTTGGTCTGACCCAGTATGGCATGTTCTTATGTTCTTATGTTCTTATCAATGGATGGGTTACCATTCTAGAGATAAAAAGGTGACTTTTCAAAATTCATCAGATGATTCTTCAGGTGATGAGAAAGATAGGCCAGTATGGGGTGAGGACAATCGTTTTTTGTCAACATGTCCCAATATGGGTGTTTCCAGCCCCTTGCTGTCTTCTTCTTCTTCTTTTTTAGCAGCTCCAGATATACGGTCACATTGTTGAGGGGAACTGCATCTGAGTGGTCCCAGCAACAGCAGAGGTATAAGGAAACCACAGTGAGAGTTTCAAGAGCATTATCGACCGCAAACTAGGTTGCAGTTCCCAGGTACTCCATAGTGGTGAATCTCTCTTCTAGGATTTTGACTTCAGACCAGTTATCTATTTTAGAAAAAGGTCTTTCTTTTGTACCTACTAATTGTCTTGATAAGTTTCAGATACATCTGGCATTAAAAAATTTTTTTTCGGACATTTAAGTTAAAACATTTTTTTTTTTTGCTGATCAAGTAAATACTATGAATGAATTATCAGTGGTTTACCTGAAGTCAGCTTGGAGTCCTCCAGGTCCTACAGACTCTGCAATTTTGACATTTATGAGTTTAGTGGAGAAAGATTTAAGCCATATTAAACCTAGGAACATAAGAACATAAGAAAATGCCATACTGGGTCCATCAAGCCCAGCATCCTGTTTCCAACAGTGGCCAATCCAGGCCATAAGAACCTGGCAAGTACCCAAAAACTAAGACTATTCCATGTTACCATTGCTAATGTCAGTGGCTATTCTCTAAGGGGCGGATTTTAAGAGCCCTGCTCGCCTAAATCCGCCCAAATCCGGGCGGATTTAGGCGAGCAGGGCCCTGCGCGCCGGTGAGCCTATTTTATATAGGCCTACCGGCGCGCGCAGAGCCCCGGGACTCGCGTAAGTCCCGGGGTTTTCGGAGGGGGGCATGTCGGGGGCGGGGCCGAGCGCCGCGCCGTTTTCGGGGCGTGCCGGCAGCATTTTGGGGGCGAGCCCGGGGGCGTGGTTACGGCCCGGGGCGGTCCGGGGCGTGGCCGCACCCTCCGTACCCACCCCCAGGTTGCATCCCGGCGCGCTAGCGGCCCGCTGGCGCACGGGGATTTACGTCTCCCTCCGGAAGGCGTAAATCCCCCGACAAAGGGAAGGGGGGGTTTAGACAGGGCCGGGCGGGTGGGTTAGGTAGGGGAAGGGAGGGGAAGGTGAGGGGAGGGCAAAAGAAAGTTCCCTCCGAGGCCGCTCCGATTTCGGAGCGGCCTCGGAGGGAACGGGGGTAGGCTGCGCGGCTCGGCGCGCGCCGGCTATACAGAATCGATAGCCTTGCGTGCGCCGATCCAGGATTTTAGCGGATACGCGCGACTACACGCGTATCTACTAAAATCCCGCATACTTTTGCTGGCGCCTGATGCGCCAGCAAAAGTACACGAACGCGCCGTGTTTGAAAATCTACCCCTAAGTGAACTTAATAGTAATGGACTTCTCCTCCAAGAATTTATCCAATCCTTTTTTAAACACAGCTATACTAACTGCACTGACCACATCCTCTGGTAACAAATTCCAGAGTTTAATTGTGCGTTGAGTAAAAAAGAACTTTCTCCGATTAGTTTTAAATATGCCCCATGCTAACTTCATGGAGTGCCCCCTAGTCTTTCTACTATCCGAAAGAGTAAATAACCGATTCACATCTACCCGTTCTAGTCCTCTCATGATTTTAAACACCTGTATCATAAGAGACCATTATATGGTCAAAGTGACAATTTATTGAGATCTGAGAGGAAGGCAATTAGTCAACTGCAGAGCTGTGATGATATTATTATCCAGCAGGCTGAAAAAGGAGGAGCAATTGTCATTATAAACACTGTGGATTATGTAGCTGAGGTGGAATCACAACTGGGAAATAGGGAGTTTTATTAAATTCTCGAGAGGGACCCTATTCTGTTCTTGAAACCTATTATAGACCAGTTGATTAAGAAAGTGGTTTCTGAACATTGAATTATGTCTAAAGAGTATTTCTTGTCGGTTCTGTTCCCCATTTGTCTGGTCTTTTATGTGTTACTGAAAATTCATAAGAGCCTCATTAAACCTCTAGGCAGACCTATAGTTTCATCTAGAGGGTCATTATTAGAACCACTCTCCATGTTTGTGGATAGATTTTTGAGACATTTTGTGGAACAGCTACCTTAATATATTAGAGATTTAGGCCATATCATTCAGATTTTAGAGAATTTGACAATCCCTACTAGAGAGTTATAGATGGCCACCATTGATGTGGCCTCTAGGGGTGTGCATTCGTTTACAACGTATTGGCAATCCGCAATGTATATTCCATATTCGTTGTATTTGTGGGGGTCACTAAACGTATGGCAAACCCCCACAAATACAACGTATCACTAATGAATAAATCCCCACCCTCCTGACCCCCCCCCCAAGACTTGCCAAAAGTCCTTGGTGATCCAGAGGGGGTCCTGGAGAGATCTCCTTCACTCGGGCCATTGGCTGCCAGTATTCAAAATGGCGCCGATAACCTTTGCCTATACTATGTCACAGGGGCTATCGGCACCATTTTGAATACCGGCAGCCAATGGCCCAAGTGCAGAAGATCGCTCCAGGACCCCCGCTGGAACACCAGGGACTTTTGGCAAGTCTTGGAGGGATAAGGAGGGTGGGGGGGGGGGTTGTAGTAAATTAAATTTAAAGGGTTGAGATGGGTTTTTTTGGGGGAAACAAATACATATGTAACTAATGAATGGATTGGGGTTCCCCGAGAATGGATGCAACGGATTTGGGTCCCGACGAATACGAATACAGAATGGGACAAATCCGTCCCTGCTGCACATCCCTAGTGGCCTCCTTTTATACCTACATTCCGCAAGATGAGGCCATTGGTATTGTTCGAGAAGTCTTAGAACAGAGAACTGGTTTCTATAGGGTTTCCACTGACCGGCCTCTGCTCCCCCGCTCCGCCATCCGAAGACGCAGGAAGAGCTACCCAGGCTCTCCATTCAGTCCCTGCCGACCCCTGCTTGCCGCAACAGACTCCACCCTCCACTGACATCAAGAGACATGCTGAGGGATCTTTAAATCCAGCGATGGTGAGCCGTAGGCACCATTCCTGCACGCCCTCCATACCGGAGACCCCATCGGAGCCCTTCTCAGGCCATCGACCGGCCTCTTCTCCCCCTCTCCGCCATCCAAAGACACAGGAAGAGCCGCCCAGGCCCGCCATCCAGTCCCTGCTGACCCCTGCTCACTGAGACAGACTCCACCCTCCATCAACGTCAAGAGAAGTGCTGAGGGACCTTTAAATCCAGCGACAGTGAGCCATAGGTACCATTTCAGCGTGCCCTCCATGCCAGAGATCCCATCGGAGCCCTTCTCAGGCCGCTGACTGGCCTCTGCTCCCCCTCTCCACCATCCGAAGATGCAGGAAGAGCTTCCCAGGCCCGCCATCTGGTCCCTGCTGACCTCTGCTCGCCGTGACAGACTCTGCCCTCCACCGACGTCAAGAGATGCACCGAGGGACCTTTAAATCCAGCGACGGTGAGCCACAGGCGCCGCGCAGCATGCATCGTGCACCAAAAGAGCACAAGCAAGGGGCTTGCCCCTTAGTGTGCCCCTTTGTGCTGCTCCCCCTCAGCTTCCAGATCATCTATTCCTCCTCATTTTCTTCCTCCATCAATCAACATCTGCTAACCTCAACTATCATGAATATTTATCCCATAACTAAAATTAGAAGCCAACCCCTCTGGAATAACAAACCTCTCATAAAGAATCACCTACTCAACCAAGATCATTAATTCCAATCATGACTTCCCCTACCACCCAACTACTTGGTCTCTTTTTTTCACCCTTTTATTGTTCAATGCCCAATCACTAGTAAAAAAAGGCCCACATCCTCAATGACATTCTGCTAGACTCCAAACCTGATATTTGCGCCATCATGGAAACTTGGTTCAAAAAAACTGATATAGTACTACTAATCAACCAACTTCCAACTAATCTATATGACATTATCTCCATACCAAGAAAAAATAGAAGAGGAGGTGGACTTCTTCTAGCCGCCAAAAAAGAACTTAGACTCTCTCTTCTGTCCATTCATCCCTCAGATCAGTATGAAATTGCCTTCTTTTAATCTGATTCTCTTCAAATCTGCCTGGTAAACAGCCCCCCTGGTCTCCTTGATCACAATTCCTCCCCATTAATAGAATTTATCCTGTAAAACATAAACATGGACATCCCAACCATCATACTCGGTGACTTCAATCTACATGTAAACTCCTCACCACTATCACCTATCTGTCAAGCCTTCCTTACCAGCTTAAATGCCATAGGATTTAAACAAATTATAGACCGCCCCACTCAGAAAGCTGGTCACACCTTAGATTAAATTTTCATAAACTCTTACATTCTCAAACCCCCCCCCCCCCCCCCCCCCCCCCCCACACACACACACACATGTATCCCTGTACCATGGTCCGACCACTCTCTGATAAAAAAAAAAACACCCTCTCCTTAAGATATTTAGTCAACCCTTCACCTACCCCCACATCCGCTTACCAATACAGAAAAGCCTGTAACATATAAGCCATGACTGAAACCCTCCCAGTAGCCCTAAACAACTTAGACCTCTCCAACTCTGATTCTGCCCTGGATTCCTGGAAAACCATCACTAATGACATAGCTAATAAACATTGCCGTCTAATAACTAAGACCATAAACCCATCACAAAAAAACAAAAACCCATGGTTCTCCCTAGAACTAAAAATTCTAAAATGCACCCTCCGAAATGCTGAAAAAAAATGCCGATTAAACCGCTCTCTCATCCTACTAGCCTCCTATAGATAAATCTTACACAACTACGGAAAAACAATTCTCAAAACCAAATGTGACTTCTTCGCTAAGAGAATTCACGATTACCAATTCAACTCTAAGCCCTCTTCTCTTACATATCTAGCTTAACAAAGATATCACCTCTACTTTCATCTGAGCAAGAATCCAAAGCAAAATGAAACGACCTCGCTCACTTCTTCAGAGACAAAATTACCAACCTAGTGACAAAATTCCCCAAAACCATCAATAATATTGCTCTCCCCACAAACCCAAATATCATCCTTGATTCATTTGACTGTACTTCCTCAACTGAAATAGAGACCTTCCTAAAAAAATCAAACCAGCAATACACACAGCTGATGCCATTCCAGTAAAATCTCTAAAAACTATTCCTAATATACTAGCCAAACCTTTAGCTGATCTCATCAACACCTCCCTGACACAAGGCATTGTCCCTATCACATTAAAAGGGGCCATGGTTAAATCTATACTAAAAAAAACTTCACCTTAACCCTTCTGATCCCGATAATTTTAGACCTATATCCATCCTTCCTTTCCTAGCCAAATTACTGAAAAAGCTGTTAACCAACAAATAAATGAACACCTTGAAAAACATAACATCCTTTATTCCTCTCAATTTGTATTTCATAAATTTTTCATCACTGAAACCCTGCTAGTCACCCTCACAGACAATGTCCTCAAAGGACTAGACAATGGCCATTCCTACATTCTAGTACTTCCAGATATCTCTGCCGCATTTGACACCATCAGCCACAAAACACTACTAGACAGACTTGCCGAAATTGGCCTAACAGACACCGCCCTAATATGGTTCAAATCATATCTGGATAACAGATATTATAAAGGTAGACTTGGCAACTATGAATGTGATCCCATTACACTATTGCATGGTGTATCCCAAGGATCTTCTCTTTCATCCACTCTTTTCAATATATACATGCTTCCCATCTGCAAACTTTTATCCGACCTAGGACTCAAACACTTCATCTATGCAGATGATGTACAAATTGTGTTCTGCGTCAAAGATGGCCGTAGCCCCTTACCTATACCCGCGACGGCGACCTGCCATGGCAGCATCAGGGGAAGCTGCTAGAGCCCGGTCTCTTTCATTCCCACATACCGGCACGGGTCCCCAGGGTGGCCGCCGGGCTGGGAGCCATCCCTGCTCCTCCTTCGTGGCATCAGGCAGCTTTTCCACCGCAGACAAAATCCAAGATGGCCGCCGCCATCTTAGGCGTGAGGCCATGCCTCCTCACAGGATTTAAAGGGACCTCGTCCCTTTAAGTGCCTGCACCTGTTTCTAATGAGCCAGAGCAGAGGAAGTATATAAGGAGACTTCCTCTGCTCATTCCTTGACTTGGCAACGTCCTTCCAGCGCTTGAATCTGCTTGCTTCGGTGAGTCTTCTTGTGCCTTGGATCCTTGCTTCTTGGTTCCTGTCTTGTCTTAGTGATTCCTGGTTCCTGACTTCAGACTGGCAAGTGGTGATTCTTGATCTGTGACTTCGGACTGGCAAGCGGTGATTCCTGGTGTGTGACCTCGGCCTGGTAAGCAATGACCCTTTGCCACTTGACCTCGGACTTCCTCTGGACCATCGCCTCCAAGGGCCCACCTAAGTCCCAGCGGTCTGGGTCCCTACGGGCTCCTCCTGGGAAGACCGCGGGCTTCCAGGGGTGAAGCTCCAGTTAGCCCTTGCACCAACCTCACGACTCCTTGACCTCTCAAAGGTCCACCTAAGTCCCAGCAGCCCGGGTCCCTACGGGCTCCTCCCGGGGGGAGCGCGGGCTTCCAGTAGTGAAGACTCAGTTGTCTCCTTGATGTCACGACTCCTCGTCTGCCTCCACAGCCACCTCAGTCTCCAGTGCCGAGGGTCAGCCAGTCGCATCTTCTGTTCTGCCTCGCCACCCGATGGGAGAACCTACGGGTCCACCTCCTAAGATATACCATCCTCCCATTGGTCCAAGGGTTCACAAGCCTGAGCATAACAGATTGCCAAGTCCATGGACTCGGCGGAGGCATCTGCCCACCAGGCCATTCCTGGAATGGCCCAGTGTCTGAAGGACTAGCAAAAGATCCTGGATGCCCTTGTTTCTGCAGTGGAGGGCCTGAAGCAATGCTTTGAGGTGTTAGGGCCCATGAACCCCACTCTGCCGTCCCCGCCTGTGGCTCCAGGGGGCCGCTCTACTTGTCAGGGCCTCGTGCAGGTCACTGGGGGTGATCTTGGGCAGGTAATCCCCACGCAACTCCCGGTGCCCTCTCGATACGCCGGAGACACGAAGTTGTGTCGGGGATTCCTTAGCCAGTGCCACTCAATTCCCTAACGACCTGGACAAGACTAGTTATATTATGTCCCTGTTCGACGGGAAGCCCTTGATCTGGGCCTCTCACCTATGGGAGAGAAGAGACCCAGTGTTTGGAAATCTGGACCAGTTTCTGTCCACCTTTCAACAGATTTTTGATGAGCCTGACCATAAACCCACCACTGTTTTGGAACTACTCCAGTTGCGACAGGGTACTCAGACAGTGGCCGAGTATGTGACAGAATTCCGTACCTTGGCCACAGAGCTAAACTGGAGGGAGGATTGCCTCCACGGAATCTTCCTGGAGGGGCTAGCCCCACGCCTTCAGGATGGACTAGCAGCGAGGGAACTCCCGGACGATCTCGATGGCCTGATAGACTTGGCCAATCGAGTGGATCATCGCATGTGGTTTCGTCTTCCCGAAAGGAAGGCAGGAAGGAGGTCCTCACCGTCTCCCAAGAAGGAATTGGGAGCCTCCCGAATCCCAGTCAAAGAGCCCATGGAATTGGGCCGTGGTAGACTTTCCACACAAGAGCGCTGGCGGCGAATAAGAGGGGCTTTATTTCAACTGTGGCGCTACGGGGCCATCAAATAGCCATATGCCCGGCACGACCAGGAAACTCCCGGGCCCAGGACCTGAAGGAGGTCTCTTCCTGGGCCTAACCTCACCTGTACCTCCACTAACTCTACCAGTGGCACTAACGTCTACGGCCAGTGAGTTGCACATGTTAGCTCTGGTAGACTCTGACGCCGGCGGCAATTTCATTATGAAGAGCCTGGTGGAGCACTTGAAGATTCCACAGGTCCATTTTCCAGCTCCATTGGTCATCTCTTCAATCCAAGGTAAACCCCTCCCGGGGCGTGTGACACACATCACGGAACCCGTCCAGTTGAAGGTGGGACTCCTTCATCGTGAGTGGATGCCCTTCCATATCTTGCAGCATTCCATACATACTGTCGTCTTGGGTCTACCCTGGCTCCAGGAACACGGTCCCCAGTTCGACTGGAAAACCTTGCAACTATCCCACTGGGGGCCGAATTGTCATGACAATTGCCTCCAATCAGTGATTCCAGTCTCTTGCTTCACCACCCTCACCAGTCTTCAGGGCCTGCCGGCCTCCTATGCCTCATACGCGGATGTCTTCTCAAAGCAAAAGGCCAAGATGCTTCCACCTCATCAGCCATTTGACTGCGCCATCAACCTCCTCCCTGGCACTGAGCCCCCTCGGCAGTGCACCTATGCCCTTTCGCTTGCAGAGACGCAAGCCATGACTCAGTACATCAAAGAGAACCTGGAAAGGTTCCGCATCAAGGAGGGTGATGAATGGAAGATGGCCTTCAACACCCGAGACGGCCACTATGAGTATCTGATGATGCCGTTCGGGCTCTGTAATGCTCCAGCGGTGTTTCAGAGCACCATGAACGAGATACTCCATGATCTCTTGTATCGGTGTGGTCGTGCACCTGGATGACATTTTGATTTTCTCGGATTCTCTGACCACTCACCGCCAGCACGTCTTCCAAGTATTGCAACATCTAAGAGAAAATAGACTGTATGCGAAACTAGAAAAGTGCCTTTTTGAGCGAGAGTCTCTTCCCTTCCTGGGGTATATTGGCTCCAGTGAGAGATTCTGTATGGACACCCAGAAGCTAAAAGCCATTCAGGAATGGCCGCAACCGTCCGGACTGAAGGCACTTCAAAGGTTTTTGGGTTTTGCCAATTATTACCGATCCTTTATTCCCCACTATGCGTCCATGGTTGCGCCAATGACAGCCTTGACCCCAAGAACTGGTCTCTAGGAGCGGAGGTTACTTTCCTCCGACTCAAAGAGGCATTCCTGCAACAGCCATGCCTTCGCCATCCGGATCCGCAACGGTCATTCGTCATTGAAGTGGACGCATCCTCAGAAGGCATGGGGGCCCTTCT
Organism: Rhinatrema bivittatum; assembly: GCF_901001135.1. Lineage (NCBI taxonomy): Eukaryota > Metazoa > Chordata > Amphibia > Gymnophiona > Rhinatrematidae > Rhinatrema > Rhinatrema bivittatum. The sequence goes on from NC_042619.1 coordinate 326,145,496, forward strand.
GAGCCAGTCTTCGAAAAATCACAAGCTACACCCATGTGCCTTCCTCTCCCATCAGTTCTCTCCGGCAGAGCGGAAATACGCCATTGGTGACAAGGAGCTCTTAGCCATCAAAGTGGCCCTAGAGGAATGGCATCCTTGGTTAGAGGGGGCACAACATCAGTTTACGGTCTACACGGACCATAAAAATCTTGAGTACTTGCATCGGGCACATCGACTCAATCCTCGACAGGCACGTTGGGCGATATTCTTCACCCTCTTCAACTTTGTCCTATGCTACAGACCGGCCAGGAGGAATCTCAAGGCCTTCACCTTGTCACGTGTTTTTGAAACTACAGAGACTTCTGATGACCCTCAGTTCATCGAGCCATCATGTGTCCTACTGTCCACCACCACAACCATCCCTCCCATGAAAACTCTGGTTCTGCCGCACCTGTGGAAACAAGTCCTGGCGTGGACTCATGACTCCCGTTGTTCCGGTCATCCGGGACAATATTGGACCTTACATACCCTTCGCCGATACTATTGGTGGCCTAAGGTCAACAAATATGACCGTTCCTATATAGAGTCCTGCCAGTCATGTGCTCGTCATAAGAGGATGCCAGGTTCGACTCCAGGCTTGCTTCAGCCTCTACCAGCTTCCTCGGAACCATGGAGCCATCTAGCGACGGACTTCGTGATCGATCTGCAGTTGTCCAGTGGGAACACTGTCATTTGGGTGGTCATTGATCGCTTTAGCAAAATGGCACTTTGTGCCCCTCCCAGGGTTGCCATCCGCACCACAGTTGGTCCAGCTGTTCGTCCAGCATATTTTTAGACTGCATGGTCTACCAAGGAGCATTCTCTCGGACCGAGGCCCTCAATTCACTGCCAGATTCTGGAGGGCCCTCTGCCAGAAGTTCGAAGTCACACTGGACTTCTGCTTACCACCCTCAGACCAACGGTCTAGCGGAGAGAACGAATCAAACCCTAAAGCAGTTTCTCCGCATCTACGTAAATGAGAAACAGGAAGACTGGGCAAGTCTGCTGCCATGGGCAGAATTTGCACTCAATTCACACCTTTCTACAGCTACCGGATCCTCGCCATTCCAGATAGTCTATGGGAAGCAGCCACTCCCGCCGCTGCCGGTTCCCATTGCCATCACGTCTCCGGTAGCCCAACTCTCTGCAGACGAGCTGCACCACCTGTGGGTTTCCACATGGCGCGCACTGATTAAAGCCAGTCAGGTGGCAAAAAGGTATGCCGATCAGCGACGTAGACCATACCCGCCTCTGAGACCTGGTCAAAAGGTATGGCTGAGCACCCAGTTTATCCGCCTGAAGCTGCCGTCAGCACAACTGGCCCCTCGATTTATTGGGCCATTTTCCATCATTCGACGGATAGGTGCAGTATCGTATCAGCTGCGATTGCCACCTTCACTCAAGATCCACAACACATTCCATGCCTCCCTTTTGAAGCCTCTGGTAATCTCTTGGCCTTCCAGTATGCCTCCGACTTCCCAACCTATCGCCTCTGAAGATGACCTCACCTATCAGGTCCAAGAGGTGTTGGACGTGCGAAAGCATCGAAAGAAATGGGAGTATCTGCTAGCTTGGGAGGGGTTTGGACCTGAAGAAAACACCTGGGAGCCGTTGGCCAACATCCTAGACCGAGGCTTGCTTGATCAATTTTATAGAGACCATCCGTCTAAACCCAGGCCTCCAGGGAGGCGCCCTAAAGAGGGGGGTACTGTTGTGTTCCACGGCTGTATGGCCGCAGCTCCCTACCTGTACCCGTGACAGCGACCCACCACGGCAGCATCGGGGGAAGCTGCTTGAGCCCGGTCCCCGTTGTTCCTGCACACTGGCGTGGGTCCCCGGGTGGCTGCCTGGCTGGGAGCTGTCCCTGCTCCTCCCTCGTGGCATTGGGCAGCTTTTCCTCCGCAGAAAAAATCCAAGCTGGCTTCCGCCATCTTAGGTGCGAGGCCGCGTCTCCTGTGAGGAGACACACCTGTTTCTAATGAGCCAGAGCAGTGGAAGTATATAAGGAGACTTCATCTGCTCATTCCTTGACTTGGCAACGTCCTTCCAGCGTTGTTTGAGTCTGCTTGCTTCAGTGAGTCTTCTTGTGCCTTGGATCCTTGCTTCTTGGTTCCTGTCTCGTCTTAGCGATTCCTGGTTCCTGACTTCAGACTGGCAAGCGGCGATCCCTTGGTGTGTGACTTCAGCCTGGTAAGCGATGACCTCTGGCACTTGACCTCGGACTTCCTCTGGACCATCGTCTCCAAGGGCCCATCTAAGTCCCAGTGGTCTGGGTACCTACAGGCTCCTCCCGGGGGGACCGCGGGCTTCTAGGGCTGAAGCTCCAGTTAGCCCTTGCACCGACCTCACGACTCCTTGACCTCTCAAAGGTCCACCTAAGTCCCAGCGGCCTGGGTCCCTACGGGCTCCTCCCAGGGGGACTGCGGGCTTCCAGTGGCGAAGACTCAGTTGTCTCCTCGACATCACGACTCCTCGTCTGTCTCCACAGCCACCTCAGTCTCCAGTGCCGAGGGTCAGCTGGTTGCATCTTCTGTTCTGCCTCACCACCTGATGCAGGCAGCTTAGTTCTGTCGAAACGCTGCTGTGTTGGGTGCAGTATGGTCAGCATTGATTACCAGGTTGGATATAACATGGATTAACCCCAAGAAGACGAAGAGTGCAATATGGCTACTATTGTTCACTGAGTTGAATAGTATATGGATTAACCCCTGTTGACCAATTGGGGACAGATTTGAGAATGTGGTGCTTGAGAACTGAGTGTGGACAAGGAAATGCTAGAGCTTGCATCCATACATGTAATGTGTGGTTGTACAACCTCAAAAGTTGTTCCTTTTGGACATTAGCAAGTGTTTTTAAACTATGAAGAATATGTATATTGCTTGATTATTAGATTCTTACAAATGTGGACCTTGAGAAATTGAGGATGGGATACAGCATTGGTGTTTAAGCAAGAAGAACAAGAGGACTAATAAGGATACACTCTTTTCTTCAGTGTATTATGGAGGTGGATAAACACTCTAGGATTGTGACGCTGTCTAGACATATTGGTTCTCCCATTTTTTGGCACTGTTTTTATGGTCTGGAAGTTTGGGATTTGTTTTGTTTTATGTAGATGAATGTTGGAGTGAGTGGTATGATTGGATGGTGTGGTGTATATGTGTGATATTGGTTTGGAGAGTACTGGGGAGGGTTTTCTATGATTTTTAAATTGTTATTGACATAATAGACTGTAATAAATGAACAATTTTGTGGTATTTGACAATAGGGATGTGAATCGTTTTTTGACGATTTAAAATATCGTCCGATATATTTTAAATCATCAAAAATCGTTAGAGCCGCGATACAATAACAATTCCCCCGATTTATCGTCAAAAAATCGTAAATCGGGGGAAGGGGGAGGGGAAGGGGAAGGGGGAGGGCAGGAAAACCGGCACACTAAAACAACCCTAAAACCTACCCCGACCCTTTAAAATAAATCCCCCACCCTCCCGAACCCCCCCAAAATGCCTTAAATTACCTGGGGTCCAGAGGAAGGGTCCCGGTGTGATCTTTTACTCTCGGACCTCTGGTGCGTTGTAGAAATGGCGCCGGCGCTACCTTTGCCTTGTCATATGACAGGTCAAAGGTAGCGCCGGTGCCAGTTTGTTTTTTGTCCCCCGACGTCAGGAGCATAGGAGATCGCTCCCGGACCCCGCTGGACCCCCAGGGACTTTTGGCCAGCTTGGGGGGGCCTCCTGACCTCCACAAGACTTTCCAAAAGTCCAGCAGGGGTCCGGAATGACCTCCTGCAGTCGAATCGTGTTGCTGTACGGCCGGCGCCATTTTGCGCAAAATGGCGCCGGCCGTACGGCAACACGATTCGACTGCAGGAGGTCGTTCCGGACCCCTGCTGGACTTTTGGCAAGTCTTGTGGGGGTCAGGAGGCCCCCCCAAGCTGGCCAAAAGTCCCTGGGGGTCCAGCGGGGGTCCGGGAGCGATCTCCTATGCTCCTGCCGCAAATCATTTTTCCGTACGGAAAAACGATTCGCGTGCAGGAATTCGTTCCTGGACCCCCACTGGACTTTTGGCAAGTCTTGTGGGGGTCATGAGGCCCCCCCAAGCTGGCCAAAAGTCCCTGGGGGTCCAGCGGGGGTCCGGGAGCGATCTCCTATGCTCCTGCCGTCGGGGGACAAAAAAACAAAATGGCGCCGGCGCTACCTTTGCCCTGTCATATGACAGGGCAAAGGTAGCGCCGGCGCCATTTCTACAATGCACCGGAGGTCCGAGAGTAAAAGATCACACCGGGACCCTTCCTCTGGACCCCAGGTAATTTAAGGCATTTTGGGGGGGTTCGGGAGGGTGGGGGATTTATTTTAAAGGGTCGGGTGGGTTTTAGGGTTGTTTTAGTGTGCCGGTTTTCCCGCCCTCCCCCTTCCCCTCCCCCCCCACTGGACCCCAGGTAATTTAAGGCATTTTGGGGGGGTTCGGGAGGGTGGGGGATTTATTTTAAAGGGTCGGGGTGGGTTTTAGGGATGTTTTAGTGTGCCGGTTTTCGATTTACATGATTTACACGATTTACACGATATTTAAAAAACCCACACTGCGATGATCCGATTCCCTCCCCCTCCCAGCCGAAATCGATCGTTAAGACGATCGATCACACGATTCACATCTCTATTTGACAATAAAGTATTGTGAGGTTTTGTTGTTTGAGCAACTTAGTGAGACTGTTTTTTGTATTTTTTTTGGATATATTATTTTCAACAGTCCTGAGCGTTATCTGTTTATTGTGGTCAACAAAATGGCACCAGTCTCAGGCTGGTTGTTGCCATTTTCTTGAACAGCCATATATTTGTACAGCCTAATAGGCCAGCCCTCGGAATGGAGACATTTTGCGGTTGACATTGACTTGGCATTGGTCTCAAGGCTGGCCAGTGTCACTTTTAAAGGGAATACAATTGGGCAGGAATAATTGTAGTTCACTCCTGACCCTTTCTTTTATTTATCTATTTATTTATATTTTTTATATTCCGCTTTTCACACTTTTTTCAGCACATTAAAGTGGATTACATTCAGGTACTGCAGGTATTTCCCTATCTCCAGAGGGCTTACAATCTAAGTTGTACCTTTTTTTGCAGACCCCAATGGAAGAGGTAAGAAGGTAGTGGAGGTGGCAGGGGGTGGTAAGGGCAGCAGGGACTGTGAACTTTATTTAAAATTTTCATCAGCTAGTGCATGCTATTTGCTAATATCTCACACTGTTGGACAAAATGAAAACACCCTAACATTTTGGGGGTTTGGGGCCTGGTAAGCATTTGGTTCTTTTTAAATAAACCAAACTGAAAATGGAATTTTGGTTTTGGATTAGTTGTTTCAAATTTATTCATGTCCCTACTCTGCATGTCCATGCCATTATGAAATCTGTCTGCCCTGTGGAATGTGAGGTGTGGTACAATGGTTGAAGAGTCTCTGAGATGTTTCTGAGATTTGTGGTATAAATATGTGCGTGTAAGAATTTCTGCTTGATTTTGACAAAGAGAAATGTGGTCAAATATATTCATTGCAAAGGACAAGTGGGTACATTTTACATTGTTATCTCCTGTCCATTTTTCAGGCCCTCTGTTTTCAGTTAGCCGAGCCCTATCAATAGCAACAGTGAGTTATCACCCAGTCCAAGTTGGGTATTAAAAGTTGTACTGTTAGGGAATGCCTGATAAATAGTCTGGAGGGAAGCTGAGCATTCCACATTATTTATATTTACCTTGCTTACACGGAACCTTTTCCATATCACGTGTCTTCATTAGTATGTACTGACATCTTTATGGACCACTTTAACATGCAAGTTAAAGCCTTATCCATGACTTGCTATTTTTAGCCTGCACACGAGGTCCTTAATGTGGCTTGCTACAGTTTAATGCATAACCTCCTAGTATAAGTATAACCCCTAGATGGGTTAAGCCCCAAATACTGGACTCAGAGGCACATAGAAATAAAATTGACCCTATTTGCACAGGTTCTCCAGGATAGCTTTTCATGTCTGAGCTCCAGGGCTCCTTGTGAAGGATGGAGGGGGGGGGGGGGGGGGGGGAGGGGGGAGAGTATAGTTTCAAGGCTTTTTTTCATTAAACAAAGAACACAGCCCTTTTCTTTAGTCCCTGTAAACAGCACTGATAATGTCTTCAGTCTATAGTGCTATAATCACACTAAGAGGCAATATAGTTTCCTACTCATTTATTAATAGCACTTGGGTTTTAATAAAGTTGATGAGCAATAACAATAAATTTGTGACCTCACTCTTCTAGTAAAGTCTGAATTTATGGGAAGCTAATTCCTGTTGCATTAGTGGACCAGCTGGAGCTTCTCCTCTACTAGCCCTCGTTCCCCTCAGGTTGATCCTTCGGGAGATGGGGCCAGAAGGTCTGCTGATGGTGAGGTGGTCACCCTAGGGTAGTTGGTCAAAAGAGATGGTGGTCAGCAAATCCAAGGTCTGGGAAATGGTCAGGGGCAGAAGGTGGTCAGGCATATCCAGTGGCAGGCAGTGGTCAGTGGCAGGCAGCGGCCAAGCATATTTGAGATCAGGCTGAGGTCAAACTGAGTTCTGAAAGGGAAGAAAATATAGACAGGCAGGGTAGGTCAGGCAAGGAGAAGCGGGCATATCCAGTGGCAGGCATATCCAGTGGCAGGCAGTAGTGAGTGGTCAGTGGCAGGCAGCAGTCAAGCATATTTGAGATCAGGCTGAGGTCAAACTGAGGTCAAACTGAGTGTCTGAAAGAGAAGAAAAGACAGATAGGCAGGGTAGGTCAGGCAAAGAGAAGCAGATGTTACGCGCCCTGCCCGCGGCCATCCCGCGCACGGGACCGCTCACCTGCAAAGTTCCTCAGTGGGTCCCGAGACGACCTCCCTCGCGGTGGTTGCCAGTCCAGCTAGGCCCCGCCGGTTCGCGGCAGCGGTCGCCGGGCCTTCCACTGCGCGCCAGGCCTCACGATGAGGTTCAGCATCTTCCTCCATGTTAGCCACGCTCATACGCACGCGCGTGCGCACGCACGTGGCCTGCCCCGAGACTTGTAGGGCCAAGGGCGGGACCTGGTTCCGCAGCGCGCCCTGATTGAGCTATGATATAAGGAAGTTCCTGACTGCACTTACTTGCCTTGGCAATCAGGTTAGTACTCTGCTAGATTGTCATCTCGTTTGTTCCTGCTTGTTCCTAGTCTCGTTCCAGGATCCTTCTGTTCCAGTTCTGTTCCTGACCTGTTCCTATATCCTCGTTCCTGAGTCTTGTCTGTTCCTGTGTTCTGATAAGGTTTTAAGGTGTTTGGAGGATTCTTAGGTGCTGCAGTGATGGCCACTCCCACGGGGAGGAGCCCCATGGGGAACTGCAGTACTGGGCTAGACTCAGATGCACAAACACAGAGAGAGTTTTTATTGTACAGCTTGTAGAGTTCACCAGCGGTGGCAGTAGTGAGCAGATTCCTGCAGCAACAGTCTTGGGTCCTCGGCTGAGGAGACCCATCCTACAATGGTGGCATAGGGAGCTCTGATGCAGATTTCCAATGAGGAGCTGTAGGTGAGACAGATCTCCCCCTCTTGGGCTGTCAGTTGTAGGTAATCAAAATGGTGCGCGGAACGACCAAGTTCCTCCCGATCCTGAGACTACTCTTTTAATTTTCCTGTACACAGAACGACCAAGTTCCTCCCAGTCCAACAAAGATCTTTGTTTCACCCCTGCCTGGGGCTTCCTCAGGGACTTCGCCAATATAACAGTGATTATTTTCCACACCTTTTTCCAAACATAAACACCATATCAATAACACTATGACTTACAATTCACAAACCTCATTTTTTTTATTAACCCATACTAACCTTCAAGGAAACAATTTCTCCACATCAAAGTTTATTACTTCAAAAGTCCATCTTATCCATATCCATTGTACTTTCAATATTTACTTCATATTTTCCATCTGTTTATCTAAAAACCGAACATGCAAACCCATAAAAACCCATACACCTCTATCCATATTTCAATGCAGAATATTAAATCGATAGGTTACTCAAGTCCCCTACTCCTACAGTACCAACAGGTATCACATAGCCATAGTTCTTGATGAATACGGGATCGAACAGATAGTCCTCGAAGGGACTTGTTTTTCAGATTGTATTAACAGTTTGTCCCTATTAGCATATAATGCCCTTTTATATGCTTTTTTTTTTTACAATGGATTTAGTATAACCACGGGCTATAAACCGGTCAATCAACTTTTGGGACTGAATCTTATATTTGGTACTCGAAGTACATAACCTCCTATATCTCAAAAATTGCCCCATGGGGATGATATCACGTAGTTGTTTAGGATGAAAACTGCGATAATTGGTAACTGCGATAATTATGTGAAAAACAGGAAGAAAGTGATACGAATGGAGCTTCATGCGGCCACACTAGCAGAATACTGCCACATTAAGCGGATCCCTCGGGGGTTACATATAAATAAAGAGCCATCCCTATTCACTGATGATGAGTCATTTAAACAAAAATGGAGTATAGAAAAAAAACTGACAGAAATACTTTGCTCCATTATGGAAATTAAGGCCAGTATTTTAAAACATTGGCATATGTTATCATCTAAGACAGAATTTATTGAAAAACCTATTTTCGCTGTAAAAAAATGACAGAATTTAGGTGGACAATTCAAATACCATAAATTGAAGGTATGGGATGATCAGGAGCATGGTCAAACTATATGTGGCTCTTGTTTGGTGTGTAAGCATGCCCTGCTGTATAAGGAATTCCAGCATTCAAATTTGAAGTATCTTTATATATTGCTGGAGCGATTCTCTTGTGATACGAGTGGAGTCATTATGCAATTTTGTGCCCTTGTGGGCTGGTGTACATTGGACAAACTACTAGAGCTATTCATTTGTGAATCATCAAACATAGAAGTAAGATTAAATCCCTTAAAGTTAATGCTCCCTTAGTAGATCATTGGGTTGAATGTGGACATACATTGGATGACATTACATTTTTTGTCATTAAGAAGGTTTATTTACCCAATGGGGGTGATTTGTTGTCGATGCTGAGACGGATTGAACAGCACTGTATCTTTAAGTGGAGAACAGTGGTTCCTGGTGGTCTAAATGGCCCGAATGAATGGAGAGCATTTCTCAATGTCACCTAGTTAGTAGTCAGGTGTTGAGCTTTTGGTAGACAGCATTTCCAATTTAGTATTGATTGTTTGGTGTATATAAGGAAGGAGGAAGTGATCGAACACCATGACGTTCTTTGACGTGATACCTGTTGGTTCCGGTTGAATTGTGAGTATATCGTAGGAGCAGAGGACGTGAGTAACCTATCAATTTAATATTCTGCATTGAAATATGGATAAAGGTGTGTGGGTTTTATGGGTTTGCCTGTTCGGTTTTTAGATAAACAGATGGAAAATATGAAGTAAATATTAAAAGTACAATGGATATGGATAAGATGGACTTTTGAAGTAATAAATAGGGATGTGAACCGTTTTTTTGACGATTTAAAATATCGTCCGATATATTTTAAATCGTCAAAAATCGTTAGGGCCACGATACAATACCAATTCCCCCGATTTATCGTCAAAAAATTGTAAATCGGGGGAAGGGGGAGGGCAGGAAAACCGGCACACTAAAACCCCCTAAAACCCATCCCCGACCCTTTAAATTAAATCCCCCACCCTCCCGAACCCCCCCCCCCAAATGCCTTAAATTACCTGGGGGTCCAGCAGCGGTCCAGAACGGCCTCCTACAATTGAATCGTGTTGTCTTCAGCCGGCGCCATTCTGCGCCACCATTTTGCAAAATGGTGGCGCAAAATGGCGGCAGCCATAGACCAACACGATTCGACTGCAGGAGGTCGTTCCGGACCCCCACTGGACTTTTTGCAAGTCTTGTGGGGGTCAGGAGGCCCCCCCAAGCTGGCCAAAAGTCCCTGGGGGTCTAGCGGGGGTCCGGGAGCGATCTCCTGCCGTGAATCGTTTTCCGTATGGAAAACGATTCACGGCAGGAAATCGCTCCTGGACCCCCGCTGGACCCCTGCAGGAGGTCGTTCAGCCGGGGTCCGGAACCCAGCTGAACGACCTCCTGCAGTCAATCTCCTGCCGGCGCCATTTTCCATACGGAAAATGATTCGCGGCAGGAAATCGCTCCCGGACCCCTGCTGGACCCCCAGGGACTTTTGGCCAGCTTGGGGGGGCCTCCTGACCCCCACAAGACTTGCCAAAAGTCCAGCGGGGGTCCGGAACGACCTCCTGCAGTCGAATCGTGTTGGTCTATGGCCGCCGCCATTTTGTGCCGCCATTTTGCAAAATGGCGGCGCAGAATGGCGCCGGCTGAAGACAACACGATTCAATTGCAGGAGACCGTTCCGGACCGCCGCTGGACCCCCAGGTAATTTAAGGCATTTGGGGGGGGGGGTTCGGGAGGGTGGGGGATTTAATTTAAAGGGTCAGGGGTGGGTTTTAGGGGGTTTTAGTGTGCCGGTTTTCCTGCCCTCCCCCTTCCCCCGATTTAGCTATGGACTGCCGCTGGACCCCCAGGTAATTTAAGGCATTTGGGGGGGTTCGGGAGGGTGGGGGATTTAATTTAAAGGGTCGGGGGTGGGTTTTAGGGGGTTTTAGTGTGCCGGTTCACGATTTTAATGATTTTCACGATACTCTAAACACCCAAACGGCGACGATACGATTCCCTCCCCCTCCCAGCCGAAATCGATCGTTAAGACGATCGAGGACACGATTCACATCTCTAGTAATAAACTTTGAGGTGGAGAAATTGTTTCCTTGAAGGTTAGTATGGGTTAATAAAAAAATGAGGTTTGTGAATTGTAAGTCATAGTGCTATTGATATGGTGTTTATGTTTGGAAATAGGTGTGGAAAATAATCACTGTTATATTGGCGAAGTCCCTGAGGAAGCCCCAGGCAGGGGTGAAACAAAGATTTTTGTTGGACTGGGAGGAACTTGGTCGTTCCGTGTACAGGAAAATTAAAAGAGTAGTCTCAGGATTGAGAGGAACTTGGCCGTTCCGCGCACAGGAAAATTAAAGGAGTAGTCTTTCTTGAACCGGGAGGAACTTGATCATGCTCATGTAAAGGCAATTAAAAGAGAAGTTATGAAGGAGTGAATAATACTGGGGGATAATACAGTGTTATAGACATTGATAAGTATATGTACTGATAAATGTTTGGGTTGTCATTATGTTTACAGGTGCTCATGGTTTTTAAATAGTATGAATGCGAGTTTGAATGTGTTGTATGATTAGATAGTTTTAATTTGTCTAGATAGGATGTACTAGATATTTCATATTTGGTGATATTATTAAAATTTATACAGATATTGTATTTAAATATTGTATGCATAAATTATTCTCTTTGTGTGTATGTAGTTATTGGATATAGTGAGAATTATTATAGAATATCCCTGTGTGTTGTTTACCATACTGCCATACATGCCATACTGGGTCCTAAGTCTATATGGCAATATGGCATGTTCTGCCATACATGCCATACTGCTATACATAAACTATATGAACAGAGGACTCGGCAGAATTATAATGCCAATAAGTCCTTTGTTCATATAGTTTATCTATCAATAGAAACAGAGGTGAATGTACGTAGATTTATATACTGCTATACATGCCATAATGGGTCCTAAGTCTCCCCAGCCTCTTTTTCTTGTTCTCGAGTCATTTCACGCACTCTCCTCTAAAAGTAATTTAAAATCCTCGTTCTTATTGTCCTAAATCCTCCCTTTCATGGGCATTCATTCTATTTCTCCCTTGAGGGCTTATGCTCTGCATTTCATGATTAAGAGCAATAAAACATCATTTCTCTAGGCTTCTGATTTTTTATCAAGATGGGCAGCATACTGCTGATGTCATCTTGGGGAACCAGGAGAATTTTGGGGTGATCTAGCTTCTCTTCCTGCCTCCGCTGTCACTGAGCATGGGTCTATAATATCATTTGCCTTAGCAGGATAAGGGGGTAGTCAATTATTATGTTCATCAAAGTCTAGAATGAAGAGCATATTAAGGTTATTTTGTATTTTATAGATGGAATAGATATCATTCATTTCATCCAAAATTGATTCTGAGTACTTTCAAAACTGTAATACTTCCAAAATTCTATGAGAAAGAAAATTTGACTAGTAACTTTGGCACCTGATGTGTGTCAGTTTCCGAAGGAAAATAGGAAGAAAAAATATTTTTATTATTATTATCCAATTACAGTTTGGTAAACTGAGACTCAAGAAGACACATTGGCTTGCTCAGTATGGTAACTTGCTGTAAGACAGCTGTATTGGTATAAAACTGCAGTTAATAACATAGATCCCTCCTGCACTAGTATCCTTTTATCTAAATGCAAATCTAGTTAGTACTTACTGCATACATCTCTGTTTTGTTTACAACATTGCAAATGAGGTTATAACAAAGCAGAAACAGAAAGTTAATAGAAATAGAATACAAAACCCAGGTGTTTCAAAAATGCTGTTCAAGAAATTGTTTTGATTTTTTTTCATTACACTGATACTAATGTAATGCAATATAAGCCAAATAAATTAGGCCTCTGTTCTGAAAACTCCTCTGATATGTACATGGTGAAATATTTCCCAGTAGAAAACGTAGCTTTTTTTTTGCTATTCTGCAAACAATAAAAGATATCTGTGCTGGAATGGGGATTGCTGATTCACTAAGTTCTGATGCTGTTTTAATGCGAAAAATGAATGTTATTAGTGAAAAAGTTCAAATGATAAAAATGGGGCCTGAGATAAAGTATATTTTTTGCATTAAAATGGTATTGACCTTACTGAATCAACTATTTAATTCTATTCCATCGACATCTATTCTTGCCAATTACTGGGAGCCACTATAAACATTCAGTATTGGCCTATAACTCCATCCCTTCTTGACTGCAAAACTATTTTACAAAAATCATAGATACCTTCAGCCAGCTATCTGGATTTCTCCAAAGTGAATAAATGCAATCTTATTTCAGGCTGATAAATTCTTTTGACTGATGTCTGCTGCAATACAGCTCTATGGAAATCAATAGGTGTTTCTTTCACAGTTCACAGTTCTTTCCTCATTTTTCTCTCCTCTGCTTTCATTTACCTTTTTATCCACACTACTTTCCCCATATTCTCCTTCTCCATGCACTCCTTCTGCCTTCATATTTTTCACCACCCTTTCATACTACCACCATTCAGAATATCTACTGCCAGCTTTATTTATTTTTTTATTTGTTAGGTTTTTCTATACCGGTGTTTGGAAAAGACCATCACATCGATTTACAATATTCACAGAAAACATAAAATCACAATAGGTACCAATAAAATAAAAATAGACATAAAACTTAGTATTTTAACTTATTTATTTATTTATTTATTTATCGATTTTTCTATACTGTCGTTCAGACATGCCATCACAATGGTTTACACTTTTTAAAAGAGATACATACTTTTTTAGAAATACATATTGAAATATAAAACAGTGGTAATGATATAGTATAAGGTAATGCATATATGAGGAGGAGGAGACAAAGTGGATGGAAGGAGTAAGAATGGTTTAACATATAGAAATATGATGCAAGGTAAAAATATGATACAACAAATAGAAATATAATACAGTGTAATAATATAATACAAAGGTATTGCATGTACGAGGAGAAAAATAATACAAGGTAATAATATAATACAAGGTATTTCTAATATGAGGAGGAAGGGACAATGTGGATAGAAAGGAGTAGAAAGGATCAGCCTAATATACTTTGAAACAATGTGGCGCAAAAAGGGGAGGTACCAGGGGGAGGGGGAGAAGAATTCTATTCTGGGTATGCCTGTTTGAAGAGCCAAGTCTTAAGTTTTTTCTTGAATTTTTGAGTACTTGGCTCCAAGTGGAGGTCAGGAGGCATGGAGTTCCAGAGGGCAGGGTCTGCGGTGGATAGGGCTCGTTGTTTCATAGAAATGAGGTGTGTGGTCTTGGGGGGGGGGGGGGGGGGAGTGTATATAGACAACCTTTGTAGGCGAATCTAGTGGGGTGGTCGGAAGAGAGAAAGCAAAGAGAGTTTTCAAGCCAATGGATGCTGTGGGTGTGTAGGGTTTTGTATATGATAGTGAGGGTTTTGTAGATAATGCGGGAGGAGATGGGGAGCCAATGGAGTTCTTTGAGAACAGGGGTAATATGGTCGGATTTATGGGTGTTGGTGAGAATTCTGGCTGCAGTATTTTATAGCATCTGTAGGGGTTTGATAGTGGTGAAGGGGAGGACAAGGAGGAGGGAGTTGCAATAGTCCAGTTTGGTGAGAATAATTGCTTGGAGGATAGTGCGGAAATCTTAGAGATGAAGAAGGGGTTTGAGTTTTTTAAGGACCTGTAGTTTAAAAAAGCCATCTTTTATGGTGGCATTGATCTGTTTTTTCAAATTAAGTTGTTGGTCAATGGTGGCTCCGAGATCCCATACACTGAGAGGGAAAGAGATTGAGGGGGGGAGGGGATCATTGCATAGGAGGCGTGACATTATGTTATGTTTTAAAGAGACAATTAGTAACTCAGTTTTTGATGTGTTTAAGGCCAGGTGTAGATTGGTGAGGAGGGTGTTTATAGATGAGAGGCAGTTTTCCCAGATTTTGAGTGATTTGGATAAGGATTCTTGTTTAGGGATGAGGATCTGGACATCATCTGCATAAATAAAATGTTTGAGGTTAAGGTCAGAGAGGAGTTGGCAGAGGGGCATAAGGTATATGTTGAAAAGAGTGGATGAAAGGGCAGATCCTTGGGGGAAACCTTACATTAATTGGATGGGGGTGGATACCGCGTTACCAATTTTGACTATGTAGTCTCTGTTATCGAGGTAGGATTTAAACCAGAGATGAGCTGAGCCAGTAATACCAATTTCTGTTAGACGATTCAGGAGGATATTGTAGCTTATGGTGTCGAAGGCAGACGAGATATCTAGTAGGGTGAGGATGTAGGAATGGCCCTGGTCAAGGCCTTTCAGGAGGGTGTGAGAAAAGGATATTAAGAGGGTTTCGATGTTGAAAAACTTGTGGAATCCAAATTGGGATGGGTATAGTAAATTATGGGTTTCTAAATAGTCGGATATTGTGTGTTAACTACCTTTTCCATGACTTTATATAGCAGGGGAAGGTTAGAGATGGATCAATAGTTGGCTGGATCAGAGGGGTCTAGGATGGGTTTTTTGAGGAGGGGTTTGACGACGGCCTGTTTCAATGAGTCTGGGACTTTTCCAGTAGAGAGGGAACAATTCATTATTTCAGCTAGGTGTTTGGCAATGGTGTAGGGGATGGATAAGAGGGATTTAGTGGGGATAGTGTAAGAGAGGGGTAGGTAGCGGGTTTAATTTCCTTTAGGAAGGATTCAATTTGCTTTCATGAGGTAAGGTCAAGTGTTTCAAGATTAGCGTTGTGGTTTTTGGGGAGGGGGTTCGTGAGGGGGGTGGTTGTGGGGAAGCGGAGCATTAAGTTTTCTAGTTTGTTGTTAAAGAATTGGGCAAGTTCTTCGCATTTTCTTTTGGATTCCTCGTCAGAGATGGGGGGGGGCTGACTTTGTGAGTTCTGTTACCAACGAGAATAGGGCTTTTGCGTTATACTGGTAGTAGTGAATTTTGGTAGCATAATAATCACGTTTGGTCTTAAGGGTGGAATTTTTGTAGGTATGGAGGGCAGATATTGTTTAGGGTTGGGGTCTTTGCATCAGCTTCTCTCTTTTATTCTGAGGTTGAGATTGTTTTTTTAATTCTGGGGTGTACCATGGTTTCTTGGTATCGTGGTAATGGCAAATTACTCTATTGAGTAAGAGGACATAGCTTGTTCGCAATGTTATTGGTAAAATTGTTCCAGGATGAGAGTACAGCATCGGGACTGGTGAGGTCTAGTTTGTAGAAGGTATTGGAGAGGGAGGAGATTAAGTCTTCTATGGGACAGGGTTTTCTGAATTGTATGGTATTACTGTGTGTGGGGTTGTGTGTAGATGGGGTCTTTATCTATAGGAGAGTTTAGACAAGTGAATGGTCTGAACAGGGGACGGGGGTGCAGTAGGGAGATTTGTGACAGTATGCTGGAATTGACAAAAATAAGGTCTAGAGTGTGTCCTGCTTTGTGTGTGGGAGATGTTATGAGCTGTCTAAAGCCGAGGGCACTGAGGGAATTCATTATTGTGTCGCAAGAGGAGGAGGGTGGGCTAGAATCTACGTGGAGGTTAAAATCTAATATGATTGCAGGGGTGTCAGAATTGATGTTGTCAGTGATAAATTCAATGAGGAGGGAGGGGTTTTCTTTGAGGAGGCCTGGTGGGGAGTAGATGAGGCATATTTGGAATTCTTGGGTTTTAAGCAGGCCAATTTCAAGGCTGGGTGGTGATATAGTGTTGAGGATGAGTTTGAGGTGCTTCTTGGCCACTTTTCTGTGCACCCTCCGACTTAATATCATAGCAATATTAAGTTGGAGGTCCCGAAAAGTAAAAAAAGTAAAAAAAAAAATTGAATTTGGCCCGCGGCTGTCAGGCTGAAAACCGGACGCTCAATTTTGCTGGCGTCCGGTTTCCGAGCCTGAGGCTGTCAGTGGGCTCGAGAACCAATGCAGGCAAAATTGAGCGTTGGCTGTCAAACCCGCTGATAGCCGCCGCTCCTGTCAAAAAGGAGGCGCTAGGGACGCGCTAGTGTCCCTAGCGCCTCCTTTTACCCGGGTGTACCGCATCACCTAATTTAAATAGAGAATCGTGTGCACCGGCGAAGGGCCGGTGCGTGCGCCGGGAGAGCGGGTGTTCGTCCGCTCTGCCGCGGACTTTACTGTATCGGCCCGAGAGTATGATAGATAGGGTGGTGAGTCTGAGGAGCTGTTAGGAGGGAGATCATGATGGGAATGAGGGATTTGCGATGTGCAGGGGGGGGGGGGGGGGATATAGAGGGGGTGGTATAGCGGATGGTGGGGAAGTGGATGTGGGGAATGTTGTATGCTGTCATGTTAGGAGGAAGTGACGGTAGGCAAACAACGGAAGTTATGCTGTAGGGCTGTAGGGAGGTTAAGGTTCCACATGGGGGGGGGGGGAACGGGCGAGGGGGGCAGGGTCTGGGGTATTTAGGTGGGGGCTCAGGGGTAGGTGGAGGGTTGAGGGCTGTTCTCAGGTAGATTGAGATAAGAGGAGAGTTGCTTCTGGGGGTAAGTGGACAGGGGAAGAAATCCCTGCAGGGGATGATGGTAATAGCGGGAAGAGGAGGGGGAAAAAGTAATGGAGCCCGGTAGAGGAAGGGCCCAGGGGTTGGGGGGGTGGGAAGGGTAATTAGTTAGATGTAGGCTATCTCAGGGGATGAGTGGGGAGATTTTGCCTCTAGTAGTATCAGTTAGCATGTACCAAGTAGGAAAAGCATTATTTTACTTACAGTATGTTCAGCAGGCCAGGTTGCAGGGAAGGGGAGCAGGGGTGAGGGGGTAGATAAGAGAAAAGGGGGCACTTTGGGGCTGCACTAAGGGGCGCAGAAAGGGGCAGGCCCCTTTGTCACGCTCCTTAGACATGCGACGCATGCAGCATGTGGTCCTTTAAATTAGCAGGATCCGTGCTCTCAATGACGTTGCTTGAGGGCAGGTTTAGCAGCGTCAAAGCGGAGGAGGTGCGGTCCCGATCAGGGGTGGGGGGGGGGGGGGGCGAAGCAAACAGGTGGCCCATGTGTGCTCGATCCGAGCCCTGGACCCCGGCTGGTCAGCACCGGCAAAGACTATCGGCGCCATTTTGATTACTGGCAGCCGACGACGAGATCGCTCCCGGACCCCCGCTGGACCTCCAGGGACTTTTGGCCAACTTTGGGGGGCCTCCTGACCCCCCCAAGACTAGTCAAAAATCCCTGGGGGTACAGCGGGGGTCCCGGAGTGATTTCCTGCCCTCGGGCCGTCGGCTGCCAGTAATCAAAATGGCGCCGGTAGCCTTTGCCCATACTACGTCACAGGGGCTACCGGCGCCATTGGTCAGCCCCTGTCACATGGTAAGAGTACAAGATGGTGCCAATGGCCATGTGACAGGGGCTGACCAATGGCGCCGGTAGCCCCTGTGACATAGTAGGTCAGAGGCTATCGGCACCATTTTGAGCGAGGCAGGCATGCTGGACACAGAGGGACAAATCGCTTGCGGGACCCCGCTGGACCACCAGGGATGTTGGTAAGTCTTGGGGAGGGATCGGGATGGTGGTGGTGGTGGGGGGGGGGGGTTTGTATTTAATGTTTTATAGTAAGTTTTAATGCTTGGGGTGGGGTTTTTTTAGCTTCGTTTTCCCATGTCGTTTTTTGGGCCGGTTTCATTTTTCCCTCTTAGTTTTTTGTTCGTTTGTCAAAAAAACTAACTGAGGAAAAACGAACTTTACCCCGAAGCGTCCGACTCAAAAAATGACCCAGTAGTAAAAAACGAAGCTCACCTCTATTGGCTAGTGTTGTACAGCACTTCAATCCTTCTCAGTATGGAGCTTTGCAGGCATATGTTGATAGCATCATAGGGGCATTCAAGGATTATGAAAGGTGGCCATGGTTGAACTACGATGAATGGTTCCAGTTCAAGATGGAAGAGAACTGGTTCATGTCTGGTTAACCTAAATGATGAATAAAGCTCTCCATGGAAGTGATAAGACAGTAGGGATGTGAATCGTTTTTTGACGATTTAAAATATCGTCCGATATATTTTAAATCGTGAAAAATCGTTAGGGCCACGATACAATACCAATTCCCCCGATTTATCGTCAAAAAATCGTAAATCGGGGGAAGGGGGAGGGCAGGAAAACCGGCACACTAAAACCCCCTAAAACCCACCCCGACCCTTTAAATTAAATCCCCCACCCTCCCGAACCCCCCCCCCCAAATGCATTAAATTACCTGGGAGTCCTCTGTAGCGGCGGTCCGTGGCTAAATCGGGGGAAGGGGGAGAGCACGAAAACCGGCACACTAGATCGTGAGGTCTTCAGCCGGCGCCATTTTTCAAAATGGCCGCCGCAAAATGGCGGCGGCCATAGACGAAAACGATTCGACGCAAGAGGTCATTCCGGACCCCCGCTGGACTTTTGGCAAGTCTTGTGGGGGTCAGGAGGCCCCCCCAAGCTGGCCAAAAGTTCCTGGCGGTCCAGCGGGGGTCAAGGAGCGATTTCCTGCCGCGAATCGTCTTCCGTACGGAAAATGGCGCCGGCAGGAGATCGACTGCAGGAGGTCGTTCAGCGAGATCCGGAAATCTCGCGAGGGTTCCGGACCTCGCTGAACGACCTCCTGCAGTCGATCTCCTGCCGGCGCCATTTTCCGTACGAAAAACGATTCGCGGCAGGAAATCGCTCCTTGACCCCCGCTGGACCCCCAGGAACTTTTGGCCAGCTTGGGGGGTGTAGGGGCAGTCTGATGCATGATTTTGTCATCATGTAGTATTTAATTTGGGTGAGGGCAGCTGGGCATTCCCTGGCATCGGTGAGGGCTAGGATTGATGGATTTTCCTTTTTTCAAAAAATTGCTGGGTGGGGTAACATGGGGGCTAGTTTGCACCAAGGAAAATGTTGGGAGGGTTTGAAGAGAGTGAGGGGTAAGTTGATGGATACCAAGCATCCAATTTGTTATCAGGAGCTAAAGGTTATCTTGGGGAGGTTACCGTTGATATGCTGGTCATTTTATGAAGCTGTGCTCTTTCAGGTGGCTTTTTGTTCACATTTTTTGCGGCCTTGAGATTGGGGAAGTTGGTCATTGATTCAAAAATGTGATTGGGCAGATCGGGTTTGTTAAGAGACAATGTAGACATTTCTGAAGATGGTGTAACATTTCTTACACATAGATCAAAAGTGGATTAATTGGGCAGGGAGCAAATGATCCAGTTAGGTAGTGTAAGTGATGAGTCAGCCTGCCCAGTTCAGGTGGCTCAGGCTTTTGCGAGGTTGAGGCTGGTAGTAGGGTGCCTCTTTTTGGTACATCACGATGGCTCCTCATTGACACGCTTTCAATTTTCGAGAGTTCTTTCAATGCTTATCTCCAGTTTGGGTTGGGATCTGGAGATTTACAAAATGCACTCTTTCTGCATTGGGGTGGCCACTATTGTCGCCAAGATGGGCATGTCAGAGAAAGTCATTAATCATATCGGTAGGTGGAGGTCTGAGGCATACATATCTTACATTTGTTAATTGATGGGGGGCATTTGGGAGGTCTAACATTGATTTTGTGTTTCTTTCAGAGTTTTGGGAGGGCATGGTTGAGATAAGGTGTGCCACTCGTTCATACACTGGGTGCATCGCCGGGCCTTGTCTCGACCTTATGGCATTCATTTGGGCCTGGAGGCTGTTAATTGCGATTGATTTGGATGGGGATTCGTGGAATGAAATGGAATGAAATGGAACCAGCTAATTCAAGAGATCATGGAGCAGTTGAGAAGGAGAAGGTAGCCGGAGCTTTTAATTGTTTATCTAGGGGGAAATAATATGCAGAGGGCGTCATGTCAGGACCTTATTACCGTGACTAGGAAGTATTTAAGTTAATTGATTAATATTCTGGATGGTACCAAGTTGGGCTTGTCGAACATCATAGTCTGGCATAAAAAGGGAGTTGCCTCTGTGGAAGCGTGGGATTAAAAAAGTAAATAAACAAATGGGTTTGTGGTTGGAGGCCAAGGGAGCTTTCTGGTGAGACATGAGTGGTCAAGGGATGGTTGCCCAGGGCTGTTCAGAATGAATGGGGTCCACTTATCATATGTAGGGACTGACTTTTTTAATAACTCGTTTCAGGATGCTTTCTAATCTGAATTTATGATTACAGGAAGGCCGCAGTGGGGGGAACAAGGTTGTTTGTAGCATCCTTGTTGTGGTAGGTAACCTGAACCATAGGGGTTGCAATGTATGAGATGTTATTGTGTTGGGGACTGAAGTGGAGGGAGAACTCATGAAGCTGGGGGTCTGCTGCATGGGCTGTTTGATGACAGCAAGCCCACTGCTTGCGCTGCTGGGTCCCTACAGCTGGGAGGTGGCCTAGGGGCCCATGCTGGTGACGGAGGTCCACTGTTGGGGGAAGGGGAGGGAGAAAGACGTTCAGGGCAGGCTACCAATGAGGCATGATGGTGGTTGGAAGTCATCCTGCAAGGAGGGTTGGCAGCGCATAAAGGGGGTTGACAGGGGACTATTTTATATTTGACTCGGTTTAGGTATCTTGTGAATAAACTGTGGCCTTGGTTAAATTCATTTATAGTGTGGTGTGTAGTATGTTCGGGGGGGGGGGGGGGGGGAGAAGCAGGAATGCTATGGGAATCCCGCATGCCCATGTTTATAACTTTTTTATTTTCCTTTTAGCATCTTTTTCTTCATAGACAAAATTCCATACCCCAGAGGCAACAAAAGGTATACTCCAGACATGTACAACAAGCATTTAAATACAGTCTGTCATAAACTTTATGCAGCAACCAAGCACCCTTCTCTGCTATTACTTGTCATTTTGCTAGCAAGAGAACCTACTGTCCCTCTTTTTGGGATATTCCTTACCTGTATTTACTGCTGTCAGCCTACCACTTTCTTCTTTAATAAGGCTCTGCTTCTCTGGGACCCTTTGTCTCCTTAACAATTCCCTCCCCCTCCCCCCCCCCCCCCGAAGTCTGTTAACCCCATACATATTCTGATATAAGTAAACTTCCACTAGAATTAAGGCCAGAAGTGAATCCGCAGACTTTTAAAAAAAATTTGACAGGCTGACTCAAGATGGCTGCCATGTAGGAAGCGGTGGGGACGCTCTAAGATATTACCTCAGAATTCCATTTTTCCATAAGTAAAATTTAACTTAATGCCTCACACGAAGAGGAAAGCAAAACTCTGCGGGATGACTGTAAGTTTGCCCGTTTTGGATCCTTTACAGTTGAATATTGAGAGCTTCTTCACTGCAGAATATGTTTCAACACCGAGAGACGCAGCCACTGGGGGAGGTGAGTTGGAGTGAGCACCTTCCCCCTGGCTCTAGATACTACTATTAGTCCTGGCGAGCTGACTAGACCAGCTCCTCCATGCTTTGAGAGCTTTGAGAGACCTGCGCAGGAAGGGGAGCCTCCGGAGGAAATGCTGGGAGCACCGGATGCTCTCAAGAGGGAGTGAGGAGCCTCAAACTTTGGGAGTGATGAGCCCTTTGAAAGTGGAGAAGAGAGATGATCGTGTCATACCGGTAGCGGTAAGATCCACTGAGTCTAAAACAAAAGCTGACCAGGTACAGAGGCAAGGAGCAGGCAGCAGTGAGAGAGTGAAGAGGGCCTCACTTAATTCTCTGGGAGCTGGAAGAGGTCGAAGTAGTTTGGATTATATTTCACCTGAAGGTCCCCGGGCTGTATTAAAATCTATTGAGAACTCTTTGCAAACCCTATCTCAAGCAGTACTTGAGATAAAAATCAAGTACTGGTAAATACTAATTTGATCACAACTTTCAATTTAAAACTGGAAGATATGGGACAGAGAGTTACAATGAAAAAGTTCAACAGAACTTAGTAAAGACTGAGTTATTACATAGTAAAAAACTGGAAAATTTGGAAAATGCAATGAGGATACATAACCTGAGAGTCCTTAATTTTCCAGTGGTAAATTATTTACCTCCACTGAAGCTTTTCAAAAAATATATATTGCACGTGCATAAAATTCCTGAGGCAGCATTGCCGGTAATAACGAAGATTTATTATCTTCCTTCGTCCACCCAAAGAAATGTTGCACCACAAGAAGGATCAGTACATCCATCTGTACCTCTGGACATTTCAAGGATTCTTGAGTTATCTCAGGTACAAAATTAGATTGCAAGCCCTCTGGGGATAGAGAAATACCTACAGTACCTGAATGTAAACCGATGTGATATCTCAGATCGAATGTCGGTATATAAAAATAAATAAATAAATAAATGAAGAGAATATTCCACAAAGACGGCCTTTGTTAGTATCTTTTGCCTTCTTAATGGGCCGACATAATATTTTGAAACACATTTTTCAAAATCGGCAAGCATTATTTCTGTCAGAAATTGTGGATATACCAGGATTTAGTAAAAGATACACAGATAAGGAGAAAGAAGTTTCTTTCTATAAGACCTGCTGTGTTACAATTGGGTGCAAAATTTGATCTCCATTACCCTTGTAAATGTTGCCTAATTTACCAGAATGAAAAATATGTTTTCTTCGACCCTGACCACTGCTGGCTCGACGTAAAGGAAAAAGCTATATATCCTATTGGCATTACCATTTGTATGGAATAGAATAATTTCTTAACATTTCTTTGCTCAAATTTCTTTTTTTTTTTAAATTATTTAGCCAGATAATTCATATTTTTCCTGACTTTGCTCATTCTACACAAGAGAGGTGGAAAAACTTCCTAGCTCTTAGGTCTCAGGCTATATATTTGGGTTGTTCTTTTGTTCTTAGATATCCCTGTAATTATGTAATTTGATTTTGTAATGATTATTTTGTGTTCTTCCTTCCAGAACAACTTAAGACTTTTATTAATTCGAGTGCTTTATTTTCACCTCCTGGGAATGAGTAGGTCCATATTGATCCTATAGATATATCACTGCTGATACACATTAGTTTCCTATATATTTTTTCCTTTTGTCTCCTATTATTTCCATTGCCCTCCTTTTTCTTTTTCTTATTTGCATTGTTATCTTGTGAAGATGATTTTGTATTGGATGTACTTTTTTTATTATTGGTTTTTCTTTATTTAATTTGTATAACTAATCATCTTTTTTCTGAAAGTAAGGTATATTCCTGCTTCATTTGATGAAATTAATAAATATTAAGTAAACAAAAATAACATTTCCCTTTACATCTTCTTACATACCAAGTTCATACATACAAGGCTTACTCGGGCACAAGATACAACATAGGCAATTCAGCAATCATACTAAATAATACATCATGTTTTAAAAGACTGATTATAATATGATGCTTGCTACTTTTAGTGGTATTTTCATTTAGTGTGGTGAAGATGATGTCAGCATGCTCACATTTTTGAGAGTTGCCCTCGGCTATTTGAAGAGTGTCACAGTCAATCTGTTCAGCTTGGAGAAGAGATGGCTGAGGGGGGATATGATAGAGGTCTTTAAGATCATGAGAGGTCTTGAACGAGTAGATGTGACTCGGTTATTTACACTTTCAAATAATAGAAGAACTAGGGGGCATTCCATGAAGTTAGCAAGTAGCACATTTAAGACTAATCAGAGAAAATTCTTTTTCACTCAATGCACAATAAAGCTCTGGAATTTGTTGCCAGAGGATGTGGTTAGTGCACTTAGTGTAGCTGGGTTCAAAAAAGGTTTTGATAAGTTCTTGGAGGAGAAGTCCATTAACGGCTATTAATCAAGTTTACTTAGGGGCAGATTTTAAAAGGCCCGCGTGCCGGCACACCTATTTTGCATAGGCCGCCGGCGCGCGTAAAGCCCCAGGACGCGCATAAGTCCCGGGGCTTTCGAAAAGGGGCAGGAGGGGGCGTGTCCGGGGGCGTTCTCGAAACGATGTGGTGTTTTGGGGGCGTGCCACGGCGTTTTGGGGGCAGGCCCGGGGGCATGGCGCTGCCCGGGGGCATGGTCGAGGCCTCCGGACCAGCACCCAGGACTAGAGGACGGAGCGGGGCTGCCGGCCGACGCGCGCAAAGTTACGTCTGCTTTCAGCAGGCGTAACTTTGCCAACAAAGGTGGGGGGGGGGGGGGTTTAGATAGGGCTGGAGGGGTGGGTTAGGTAGGGGAAGGGAGGGGAAGGTGGGGGGAGGGCGAAGGAAAGTGTCCTCCGAGGCCGGTCCAAAATCAGAGCGTCCTCGGAGGGAACAGGCAGCTCGCGCTGGGCTCGGCGCACACAGGTTGCACAAATGTGTACCCCCTTGCGCGCTCCGACCCCGGATTTTATAAGATACGTGCGGCTACGCGCGTATCTTATAAAATCCAGCGTACTTTTGTTCGTGCCTGGTGTGAGAACAAAAGTACGCGATCGCGCAAGTATTTAAAATCTTGTCTGCACAGAAGGCGTCGCACGTTTGACATATGAAGTTCTGAAGAGTAATACGAATGCTGTGAACCCCACATAGGACACAGCAGATTCTCCCGTAGTCCCTGAAGCAGGCACACAGTGCCGAAACATGGCCCGTGTCGGACAAGCAGCTCCATACCCATGAACACCAATAAAGGCGGCGACCTTGATAAGTATAAAATAGAAATTGGAGTGGGTCGGAAAAGCAGCAGGGGAGAAGGGATTTTAAGAGAAATAAGAAAAAACAAAATAAAAAAGTGAATATCTTTAGAAATATCTTTGAAAATAATAAAAGAATAATAGACAGAGGAGAAGAAAAGGATAACCGCAAATCGGTTACCCTTGTTAGAAACCTCCGTACAAATAAACCACCAGACAAGGATTCCCTTGTACGCTCAAGTTGGTGAATTAATTACATCAGTAGCATGGAATCTTCTTAGTGTTTGGATAATTGCCAGGTTCTTGTAGCCTGGTTTGGCTTCTGTTGGAAACAGGATGCTGGGCTTGATGGACCCTTGGTCTGACCCAGCATGGCAATTTCTTATGTTCTTATGTAGAGTCTCCAACTTTTCAGGAGTATTGGGAAAGTATTTTTTTTTTTTATTAAGGATTACTAGAAAGCTGCTAATGGAGTAGTCTGCTCTAACCCCATCTAAAAGCAAACTGTAGCTCCTAAGGGGAATTATGAAGCACATCTTCTGTTAATTCCTCCATACTGCTGAGGACTTTATTGTAATGCCAGGTTGAATCATAATCAGAATTACTGTGTAGAGTTAAGTGCCAAAATAGATGTGACAAATGCACTCTCTCGGTGGACTATTCAGAAGAATGTTAATTATAAATAGATCAATCCATTTTCCTCTCTTGCTTGCTATGAACTATTTAATTGATTGAGGATGCATAAATAAAGAAGAATTTTGGACCTCATTCAAAAGTTCATACTGACGTTATTGGACTGTATAAATGTGTGGAATATAAGAGCAGTCAGTGGAGCAAATTACTTTGAGGTTTCTCACAAACAAGTATTTTTTGTTGGAAATGTTTTTTATTCTTAACCATTGAGTCAGCACAGCAGTATTACATCATACAGTAGATATAAAACATCAATCTTCAAAACAGGCAAAGGAAATCTACCAACATTCTTATGAAGAGACCCAGGCTAAGAGATATAGGTTTTGTTGTTTAAATCCACCAACCCTTCCCCTATCCCAAATCTAAAGACCTTCCCTAGCCAAACTTAACTGAACCTTCCCCCCATCCGAACAGAATTAAACCCTTCCCCCCCCCTTCCCTCAGGACAGGATCCCCCCCACTAAGAGCCCGTTGAGACATTGTGTACCCTAAAGAGTCAGGTAATCTATGCATACACCATGGTACAGGCCTCGTAGGTGTCTGGAAAGAAACAGATAATGAGAGAAATAGTAAGAAAGACGAGCAATAACATCAAAGATATACATTAGTTCAGTTAGTCCCCTTCCCGTCAGCATGTTTATCCCGATCATGTGCACAGACGTAATAGTCCAGGGGCTAACCCAGAATAGTCTCATTCAGTGCTCGAAAACGCTAGTTAGTGTTGTCAAGAGAAGGCTTTGCCAAATTAGCCATGTGCAGTGTTTCTTCTAAATTGGGTAACAGGGCAACCACATCGCTGGGCAAGCAATTCACATAGTCCATCCAAATAAGTCTCGTCCACTTTCGGTATTTCTGCGGACGCTGTGTAGCTGTCCGGTACTCCATGTGGAGCAGTCCTATAAGCTTTTTATCCCAGATAGAGCGGTATCGTGGGTTGGGTTCCAGCCATTGAGCAAGTATAGTTACGTTTGCTAACAAAAGAGTTTTTTGAAAAAAAATCGTCTTAAACCGATCTAGACAGTGGTTTGTATCCGTCAGTAGGCCAAAAAGCCAAATCTTTGGGTCCAACGGTAGCATGCAACCCCATAAGTCAAACAGAAACCGTTGCAGATAAATCCAAAATGCCTGGACTGCAGGGCAATCCCATATGGCATGGTAGAAATTCGGGATGGGATGCTGACATTTTACACAGAGGTTAGAGGATACCTGTCCCATGTGAAACGCTGTTTGTTGAGTATAATAGGCCTGGTAATAAATCTGGTAAAGCTTGTCTCGCATCTGTACACTTTCCACCGTCCGTGGGATATTCTGCAAGCTGAACAAAAAGTCTTTGTGCGTGAGCGGTTCAGGTAGGAATCTGTTCCACTTAGACAAAGGTGCATCCTGCGCCAGTGGATAGAGTAGTGCTTGTACCGCTCCATAGTATTGAGCACAACGGTTACGCTTACCGTCCGAACCTTGTAGCAGCACTAGCAATTTATAGGAAGAGACAAAAAGTGGATGGGTCAGCAATTGTCCGATAAGGAAATGTCGTAGTTGGAGATAACAATAAAAGTCGGTATGCAAAAGTCCATACTGTTCTTTCAATTCTTGGAAACTAAAAGGGATAGGAGGCGATACAGACATATTTAAAAACTGCGATACATTCACTAAACCCCTATGCATCCATCTAATAAAAGGTTGTTGTTGCATACCCGGTAAGAAAAGAGGGCACCCCACAATAGGCAAACAGGCGGTATAAACAGTATCCACCCCTACAATCTGGCATAGCCTCCTCCACATGTGACGGAATGGGCTAATAGTGACACTGGACACAATAGCACTTGGTAGAGATTCGATCGGCGACTGCAGTACTGCACTAATTGATAACGGAGCAACCCACGTATCAAAATGGGTAATCGGTGAGCAGTAGTGTGTGTGTGTGCCACCCAGTCCCATATATGATGGAGCAGACTGGCATAGTTGTAAGCTTGCAAATCCGGGCACCCCAGCCCCCCAGCCTGTTTTGACCTCATGAGACTGGATAAAGGTATTCTCGCCCTTTTTCCCCGCCAGAGGAAGCGGCTGAGAGCACTTCTCATAGATTGAATATCTATTTGCTTTAACCACACCGGAAGCATAGCAAATAAATAGAGCCACTTCGAGATTTCCATCATCTTGACCAAAAGGATCTTCCCTGATATTGAAAGTGGAAGGTGTTCCCAGGAACGTAAGCGAGTAATAAACTTATTTTTTAATGGTAGCACATTCAAGGCATACAATTTCCCCAAATCAGCCGGGATATAAATACCCAGGTACTTTAAGGATTGAGTGACCCATCGTAAGGGAAATTTACCCGGCCATGTAGAACTAAGGGTACCCGAAATATCTAAGGCCTCCGACTTATCCACATTGACTTTTAAGCCTGCAAAAGCACCATATTCTCTTTGCACCCGTAAGACATGCGGTAAAGCCTGTACCGGGTTGCTTAGTATGACCAGCATATCGTCCGCGAAAGCGGCTACTTTGAACTCCATCCCCTTAAAGCGCACCCCTTGCAGCTCTGGGGCCAGTAAAAGTTTCCGTAATAGGGGATCCAAGGCTAAGATATACAAGATTGGTGAGAGAGGGCACCCCTGCCGCACTCCACGTTGGATGGGAATTCCCCCGGATAAAGCATCATTTGCAGAAATATGAGAGATGGGATTGGCATAAAGAAGGGAAATAGCTTGAATGAGTCGAGGAGGTATACCAAACCGGGCCAACACAGAGAACATATAGTCCCATGAGACCCGGTCAAAGGCCTTTTCAGAGTCGAATCCTATAACCAGCGTCTGCAATTTTTTCCTGTGGGATGTTTCAATAGCTGAGAGTAAACGGATCACATGAGCCCCTGCATTACGACCCCCCTACAAAGCCTACCTGCGAAGGCGAAATTAAATGAGGTAAAACTCTATTTAGTCTAAGTGCCAGGATTCGTGCAAAAATTTTTAAATCATAGTTTAAAAGCGATATAGGACGATACGAGGCTGCCAGAAGTGGGTCTTTTCCAGGCTTCGGCAATACCGTTATAAACGCCTTATTAAAGGTAGGGGGAAAGGTTCCATCCTGCCAAGCCTGATTGTAAAAGGCAGTCAGGGGACTAACGACTTGTTCCATTAAAATCTTATAATATTCCACCGGGAATCCATCAGGCCCTGGAGACTTTTGTCCTTTCCCAGTCTTTATGACCCCCCGAAGCTCCATCTCAGTAATAGGGTTTCCAAGAAGGTCCCATTGGGCAATAGGGACCTGAGGCAATGACAGGTCTTCAAAAAACCTTTGTTCCTCCCGTTCCCCCCCTAACCGGTCCTCCGTATACAAAGTTTCATAAAATGATCGCAATGTTTCTAAAATTTCAGTGGATGAGGTAACATACTGGCCCGTGTTTGTACGTAGCCCAGAAATAAATGACTTCTTTCGTTTAACCGCCACCATTCTCGCCAATAGTTTGCTAGATTTGTTACCATATCGAAAGAAATGGTGATCTGAAGCTGCCATCATTTTATGAGCACGAAGATGCAAATGGGCATTCAGTGCTTGCAGGCAGCCTTGGTAAACTTCCCTGTGTACTGGGGAGGGAGATTCTGCTAGGTCTTTCTTTGCCTTCTGCAGCTTAGCTTCCAGGAGAAGAATCGCAGCATTCAGTTGTTTGCGCTTCCGAATAGTATAGGCAATTACCTCCCCCCGGAGCACCGCTTTACTAGCCTCCCAGAATAATGTGGGATCTTGCACATGGTCCTGATTATGTGTGGCATATTCCCTCCATTTCCCTTGCAGGAAGCTATGGAATTCCACATCCCTATAAAGATGCCCCGGGAGGCGCCAAGGTTTTTGTGGAAGCCTGTCCGTTGTAAACCAGACATCAATCCACACAGGCGCATGATCCGCCACTGCTATAACCCCAATGTCAGCTAGTGCAACCCTAGAAAACATGTGCTCTGCTAGTAAAACAAAGTCTATTCGGGATAGAGTGTTATGAGCCTTGGAGACGTGTGTATAATCACGCTCTTCGGGGTGCAATACCCTCCATACATCCAGTAATCCTAAGCGTTTACACAATTGGCGTACACCCGAGTACTGCTGCGGTCTATATCCCAAGGGGAGCTGAGATTTATCAAGACTACCATCCATCACACTGTTCAGGTCCCCAACAAGTATAAGGTCACCTTGTGTCTGCGTAAGCAGTATATTAATCACATTCGTAAAAAAACCCGGTTCCGGTGTATTAGGGGCATAGATATTACATAGGGTGATGGGCTTACCAGCAAGAGAACCAATCAAGATAATGTATCTCCCTTCTTCATCACGCAATTCCTGATTAACTAGAAATGGGGTATTTTTATTTACTAGGATCGCCACCCCCCCCTTTTTTCCTTTAGCCTGTGAGAAATAGCAATCAGACACCCATTCTCTACTTAATTTTACACTCTCTTTATCTGACAAATGAGTTTCTTGTATGCAGGTGATATTAGCTTTTAAACGATTAAGGTGCTGCAAGACCTTCTTCCGTTTAATGGGCGACCCCAGCCCATTAACATTCCAAGAAATCACCCTATATTTACCCCCCATAACCCATACAGTGAAACATAAAATAGTCACAGTGCAGAAGTAACGGGAATAGGGGGCGAGGCTCCCAGCCTAACCCAACCCCCATAGCCCAGACACCTTTCCTGACCGCCAGACCTCCCAACCCGACACACTGAATGTTTAAGATACTTTTCCACAACGTCTCGTGCTCCTCATCAGACATAGCTCCATAATCCGGGTGACCCCCCACCCCCCTCCCCAGCCCACTAAATATTCCATTATCTAAGCCCGCCCAATATTATTCGGTATACCTTAGTCCTAGTCCTACACAAACAAAATACAATACTTCCCTAATAAAGGAAACGTGCACATGTGGTTGGACACCGCGCTCCCCCACCCACATACATCCAGAGCCTTAACCAAACATTTAGAACCTCACCCAATTTTTACTTAGAACAGCTTGTACATTAGTTATGCACTAGAAACTTGCAAAAGGGACCAACAAAGTCCAAGAAGCAATCCGTTGTAGCCGCCATCGGCTTCCCCTTCAGACCTTTGTAGTCTCGAGCCTTCCAAAGTAAATGGATAGTCATTTGTCTGCCCGCCTCCATTTTAATCACTGTAGTGTGCAGCAATAAATGCTTGCGCTGCCACGGGGTCATCGAACAACTTGACTTGCCCCTCATGCCAAATACGCAGTTTTGCCGGGTATCCCAATGCAAATTTCACTTTTTTATTGAAGAGCAGTGAACATGTGGGTGAAAATGCCTTCCTGAGAGCCGCGACCCGGGTTGAATAATCCTGCACAATCCGGATTTTATGGTTGTGATAAAGTAAGTCCGGGGTATTCCGAGCTGCCTGGGCAATACGTGCCTTGTGCGCAAAGTTGAGCAGTTTCGCTATCACAATTCGGGGTCTCACCTCCGAGGCTCTCTTCGGGCCTAAGCGATGCGCCCGCTCAACAGCTATTATACCTTTCAGGTCAGGAAGAGACAGAGCCTCCGGCAGCCATGTTTCCAGTGCTTGCCCCAGCTGGTTATCTTCCAAAGATTCAGGGAAACCGATGAACCTTAAATTTGAACGTCTAGCTCGGTTTTCAAGATCGTCTATCTTGTCCGCCTGCTCCAACACTATTTTTTCCAGGGCCTGCAGCTTTGAAGTGTGGGCATAATTATCATCTTCCAAAGTGGAAATTCGCACTTCCACGTGGTCTACCCGAGGACCCAGTTCCGCGAGCGCTGCCTTTACCTCCTCCAGCTGCGTGCCTCTACTGGCCAGCTTTTCATCAAGAGCTGTGTGGATGATATCTTTTATTTCCCCAAGCAGCTGATCATTCCTCGGAGTTACCGCAACCGGAGAGTCTTTGGGCGCGGCACTCGGAGCGCTCGCGGTGGCCATTTTGTCCGGGCCCGACTTAGATTTTTCTTTTTCCTTCCGACTCCCCCGAATCGGTTTTGAGGGCGGCGTTTTCTGCATATAATGCACTATCGACATGTGCAAAGGGTCACTGGAGCTTCAGAAAGCTGGTCGGCGATAAAATCAGGGTTTCTGTGTGGGTGGAGGCAGCGCGGCGGCCAGAGCTAAGCAAAACGCGTCTTGCTCAGTCTATCCACATCACGTGACCCCAAACAAGTATTTTTTATAACAAGCAGAAAGAAAACACAAAAGGCCACTAGTGGGATAAAGACCTATTGAAAGAAGGGCCCAATTAAAATAATATTTAAAGTTTTCAGAAGATAGAAGATTTAGTGACTGCCCATCAGGCTACGCCTTTTCCTACTGTTCTTCTCCAGCCCAGAGGCTGATAATGATGGAGAAATAACTCCAGAGTCCCTTGGTTTCTAGGAGTTTATGGTTGTTATCTGAATCCTCTGAAGAATGAAGTCAACAATATAGTGTGCTACAGTGAGCTGCTCAAAGGATACAAGTTGTGCCAATGGAAAGATGTCCTGCCCAGTGCCTCGGGTATGATGCCAGATTCTTCCCATTTTGAAAGTCACTTCTAAGGATAAGATTTCCTACTTATAGTTGAATTTCTTTTTCTTCAAAAGGTTGATTATCAGTCTGAATTTGTATTCATATCTGCTGTTGCTTCTCAGTGCTTCCCATAAAATAGAATGCAACTTCCATTCATTTCCTGAACTAGGGCCTCCACCTTCGAAAGATAGGAATTCTGGCTCCTGGTATTCCTTGATCACCTGTACTCAAAGCATGCTCAGACAGTGGAGTACATGTCCTAAGAATCCGGTGACCCCAAGGCCTAACTGAAGTTACAAACTGCTGCCTGAGACATGTTAAGACAGATCAAGAGTGGGTCTGAAGGTTTGTTTTTTCCCCACTAGGAACTGGGCAAGAAGTGCTGATCCTATATCCATGCATGAAGAAACTGAAGATATTCCTACCATGTTCAACAAAATGATCCTAAAGAGTGAAAGTCTTTCGTATATGTGTTTTCCTGCAATAACAGAAATAACATCCTAAGGGTAATTTTAGCAAGGTCTGCTTACTTAAGTGCTGCTGTCTATGAATAGAAGGCATGATATGTGGAGTAAGGTACTGATCACCATTTTGAGACCATGTCTGAGAGAGTACCTAGGAGAGACTGGAGAAAACTCTTATTGCAGAAGTTACTGAAAAAATTATTTGCCATTTATAATTTTCTGAGTCAAAACCTTGAATGTTCTATATTTTGAACCATTATACAGTACAGAAATAATTTTCAAAGGAGTAAGGCATGTAAATATGACATACTATTGTAACAATTTTCAAAAGCTATTTACACACGTAAACTGCACTTACATGTGTAAAACTTATTGACAATACAATGGCATATAATGTAGCAATTTTCAAACACTCACATGTGTAAAGTGCATTTTTACATGTAAAATCCAGGTTTAAGTACCTAAATACTTTTGAAAATTACACCATATATGGGGGTACCAAAAAGTATTTACTGTTTAAAATAGTTTTTGCTTTGTGTGTGTATAATAAGCCAAAATGCCTTGAGTTGAGCCTTTACTTAGTCCTTATCCCCCTTGACTTATCTGATGATTTTGATACTTTGTCCTTCTTTGGATTTTGGGACTCTGTCTTGTCTTGGTTCTATCACACATGAAGTGTTTCCTCTTGTGGATCCTCCTCTACTGCCATCCCACTATCAATTGGTGTTCCTCATGAATCTTTCCTGGGCAATTTTCTCCTCTTCTTCTATACTAATTCCCTTGATACTCTGATTTCCTCTCATGGCTTTTAACACCATCTTTCTGATCATTCCCAGATTAAGCTCTCTACACCAGAAATGTAATCAGAAATCCAGTCCTAGATCTCAGCCTGCTTGTCTGACTTATCTTTTGCCAAAGTCATTTTACCTGTTATGCATGCCGGCCGTGGCTCGGCCCCCTCACCTCTCTCAAGTGAATCCAGTGCCTGGTCCCTCATCCCTTGTGGCAGTAGGCTGCCGGCTCCATCAACGGAGCTCCGGTACTTAAGCCCGGGCTCCGCTCCCAAGAATTGTCTTTGCAACAGGTCTCCTTGCTGGTCGAGTACTCGTTGCCTCCTAGAGATTCTCCTCATTTCTGGTTCCTGATCCTCGCTGACTCCTGTTCCTGGTTCCTTCGCTCCTGTGTTCCTGATCCTCAACCTATCCTCGGATTGCCTCCTCAGACTTTGACTTCTGCTTTGCCTGACCACACCGTTGACTCTCTACACCGGACCTCTGCTTTACCTGACTACTCCGTTGCCTCTCTCCAGACCTAGACCTCTGCATCGCCTGACTACGCCGTCGCCTCTCTCCAGACCCAGAACTCTGCATTGCCTGACTCTGCCGTTGCCTCTCTCCAGACCCAGAACTGCATCGCCTGACTCTGCCGTTGCCTCTTTCCAGATCCAGACCTCTGCATTGCCTGATCACTCCGTTGCCTCTCTCCAGACCAAGACCTCTGCATTGCTTGACTACATTCTTGACTCTCTCCTAGTCCAGACCTCAGCCTTGCTTGCCATTGCTTCCAGATTGCCACCAGTCCTGACTCCAGCTTTCCCTATGACATGTCTTCGGTCTATGTCCTGGACTTGGCCTATTCAGGCTTCGACCTGTACTTGCTCGGGGGCACCCTGTCTGACTTTGTTTCTATTGGTGCCCGGGTCTCCGGGACTCTGTCTCGTCCTGTACAGACCTCCTCTCCTCTGTTGCTGCCTCTGGGCTGACCTCGATCCTTCCATCTATGACAACATACAGAGGCCCACCTAAGTCCAGCCAGCCCCGGTACCCAAAAGCTCAACCCGCGGGGAATGAGGGTTGGTATTGGTGAAGTGCCAGTCGGCCTCCATTGATCAGTCTACTCTGCCTGCCGATGGTGGGGAGCCGTAGGATCCCTCCTACGGGTTGCGTCAACCCTACTTCAGCCCAAGGGTCCACCTCCGGTGCAACAATACCCATATAACTCCACTTCTGAAGTTACTGCATTGGCTCTCTATCCATTCTTACAAACAGTTCAAGCTCCTCTTACTCACCTACTGCAGCTTCTCACTACTTCTCCTCTCATATCTCTTTCTACACCCTCCCTCATGCACTCTGTTCATCAGACAAGTCACTCCTATCTGTGACCTCCTCCTCTACTGTCAATTCCTGTCTCTATACTTTTTACCTGGCTACATCGTGGACTTGGAATATACTTCTTGAGCTTGTACATCACACTCCCTTGCTCACCTTGTTTAATCCTATCTAAATGTTCAAGGTTTTGAGGCTGCTTTTAAATCTTAAGCCTCAGTGTCTCCCTTCAGCCTGATTAATTAATTTTGACCATTGTCTTGCTATATGAAGCTCACCAAGTCTCTTGAACTGTATGTTTGTTGTGATTAGTGTTAGCACCACCGGCTGCGGCAAGCCGCGACCGGGGCCGGGTATCATGGCCGCCGGCCGTAGCGGACCACGACTGAGGTCGGGCTGGCGGATGCCGGGAACATTTATTTTTATTATTATTATTTATATATACCGACATTCAATCTCAATCGAGATATCACACCAGTTTACATTCAGGTACTGTAGATATTTCTCTATCCCCAGAGGGCTTACAATCTAAGTTTTTGTACCTGAGGCAATGGAGGGTAAAGTGACTTGCCCAAGGTCATAAGGAGCAACAGCAGGACTTGAACCCTGGTCTCCTGGGTCATAGCCCATTGCTCTAACCACTAGGCTACGCCATCCGAAGCCCCGGTGAGTTACCCAGGGCTTCGGACCGCGTTCGGGGTTCCTGCGGGGCGGGCAACCCTTCTGCTTTCCTTCTGCGGCCGCTGCCATGTTTGGCCTGGCTGACTGGCTCCTCGGGGTTTGGCTCCGCCCCCATTACTTCCCCTAGGGCCACGCGAGCTGCTGAAGATTGTTTTTAAAGGAGCCATGACAGGAAGTTGTCATGGCTCCTCCTGAGACTCCTCCCCTGGCTTCTGGTACTTAAGGCAAGGTCTGAGCATTCAGACCTTGCCTTGGTATTGAGGTTCCTGCTTGAGTTGTTCTTGTGCTCTCTGTTCCTGGTTCTTCGTCCCGCTCTGCTTCCCTGCTCCGTGGATTGATTCTTGGCTTCTGACCTCTGGACTGGCTTGATCCTGGTATGACTTCGGACCCTTCTCCTGGCTTGATCCTGGTACAGATTTGGACCATTCTGTGTTGACCCCAGACTGGACTTCGTCACCTCCTGTGTACCGAATCCCTTGACTGGCTTTGGGCTATTCTACGACTCCATCCTCAGACTGCTACGACCTGCTGGAGGTGCCAGCCATCTGGAACCCACGACCTGCAGGAGGCACCTGCATCCAGACATTTCTTCAGTCTTCAGAGGAGTCTCCTAAGTCCCAGCGGCGGATCCCTACAGGCTCCTCCTGGGGGGATTTCGAGCTTCCAGGGTGAAGTCTTTAGTCAACTCTTTCCTGTTCAGTGGTCTCGCCTTCGATGGTAGAGACCTAATGGGATCACTTCCCTTTTAGGTAGCACTTACCTCGAGAGAAAGGTCCACCTTCATATTCACAAAAAAATACCAAGGCCATGGACCCGGCAGAGGCCTCAGCTCGACAAGCCATTCCAGGACTAGCTCAGAAGGTCATGGAACAGCAACGTATACTGGAGTCCATGGCATCTTCATTGGAACGACTTAACGCACGTCTGGATTCGATGGTAGCTGCCCTTTCTCCACCAATGCCATTGGCAATGCCCAGCAATACCCGACCTGCTATTCTGCTACCTATCCCTCCATGTTACGCAGGTGTTCCTTGCCTGTGTCAGGGATTTCTCGACCAGTGCAGCATGCTCTTTCAGCTTCAAGCCTCCCTGTTTCCGGATGACCATACTAAGACTACATATATTCTGTCTCTGTTAGAAGGGAAAGCTCTGGCATGGGCTTCTCCCTTTTGGCGACGATCGGATCCAGTTCTACAAGATCTCCAAAAATTTTTGGAACTATTCCAAGCCGTATTTGTCGACCCCGAGAAACAGATGGTCGCTGGTTCCAAACTTCTACAACTTCGGCAAGGAAGCCGACCTTTAGCGGATTACACCATCGAATTTAGAATGCTGGCGTCAGAACTCCACTGGGAGGAGAATTGCCTACGATCCATATTTTTAGAAGATCTATCCTCCAGAATAAAGGACGAGATGGCAGCACAAGAACTACCATGATCTTTGGACGCTATTGTGGACTTGGTAACTCGGATAGATCGCCGACTGCAAGAAAGAGCCCGCGAGGGAGCTAACTCAAGAAAGTTTACAACGGTTAACTCCTCTCATCCGGTATCCTCCACTCCACCGACTCTACCCACTACTGAAGGGTCTGTTGAAGAACCTATGCAATTAGGACATGTACCCCTCTCTCCAGAGGAACGGCAAAGACGCCGCTGAGTGGGGCTCTGTATGTATTGTGGAAGAGCGGGTCACCTCATAGCCCGTTGCCCAACACGTCCGGGAAACTCCCAAGCCTAGGCTCTTGCGGGGGAGTAACCCTAGGCATTGCTTCTCCAGCTCCCTCACTTACTCTACAGGTCTCCTTGGGACTTGGAGATCTTCAATTTTCTACCTTGGCTTTAGTAGATTCAGGGGCAGGAGGGAGCTTCATCCTTCAAGATATAGTGGAACAGCTTCACATTCCGCTTTGACTTTGCCCCAGGGCTTTGATATCTTCAATCCACAGAGATCCTCTGCCTGGGAGGATAACTCATCAAAACTGTTCTCCTGGGGTGTCACATTGCTCCCAAGCATTCGGAACAAATTTCATTTTACTTCATCCAGAAAGCCATACATCCCGTGGTTTTGGGCATCCCCTGGTTACAACGTCATAACCCTCAGTTTGACTGGACATCGTTAAAACTTCTGCAATGGGGTTCCGCTTGTCAAGAAATATGCTTGAAAGGAACCACACCAACTGACAGTTATATCTGCACTACACTTCTTGAAGGTTTACCCGCTCAGTATGGTCAATTTGCGGACTTTTTTCTAAAACAGCCGCTGACACTCTGCTTCCGCATTGAGAGTTTGACTGTGCCATTAATTTGGTTCCGGAGGCATCGCCTCCCTGAGGTAGGGTCTACCCATTATCCGCCTCAGAGACCCAAGCCATGACTAAATACATTCAAGAGAATCTACAGAAGGGATTCATTTGACAATCCACGTCCCCGGCCGGAGCCGGTTTCTTCTTTGTGGGAAAAAAAGATGGGACTCTGCGTCCATGTATCAATTTCCATGGACTCAATGCCATCACCATAAAAGACCGCTACCCATTGCCCTTAATTGCTGAACTTTTTGATCGTTTACAAGGAGCCCAGATATTTTCAAAATTAGATCTCAGAGGAGCCTATAACTTAATCAGGATTAGTGAAGGTGATGAATGGAAAATGGCTTTTAATACTAGAGATGGCCATTATGAATATCTCGTTATGCCATTCGGATTGACCAATGCCCCTGCAGTTTTTCAACATCTCATTAATGAAATATTTAGGGATCTACTTTATGTCTGTGTAATAGTCTATTTGGACGACATTCTTATTTTTTACTCTAATTTACAGTCACACCGACAACATGTCATTCAAGTTTTACAATGCCTAAGAGAAAACAGACTGTATGCCAAGACTAAAAAATGCATTTTTGAAAAGGAATCGTTACCCTTCCTGGGGTACATTATCTCTAAACAGGGGTTTCAAATGGTTCCCACCAAGTTGAAATGTATCAAAGAATGGCCCCAGCCTAATGGATTACATGCGCTTCAGCGCTTTCTTGGTTTTGTGAATTATTATCGTAGTTTTATTCGGAATTTTTCTAAATTAGCGGCACCTCTCACTGCGCTGACTCGTAAGGGAGCAAACATTAAGGCTTGGCCCGTTGAGGCTGAAGAAGCCTTCCAGGCACTTAAGAACTCTTTCCTACAACAACCATGTCTTCGACACCCCGACCCCAGACTTCCATTTACTGTGGAGGTGGATGCATCGGCTGAGGGAGTTGGAGCTGTCCTAAGTCAGACCAATACATCTGGAACTTCTCATCCATGTTCGTACTTTTCCAAAACATTTTCTTCGGCAGAACGCAATTACTCCATCGGGGATAAGGAGCTTCTCACCATTAAGTTGGCACTAGAGGAGTGGCAGCAGTGGTTGGAGGGAGCGCAACATCACATAACCATCTTCACTGACCATAAAAATTTGATGTATCTTCAACAAGCTCAACGTCTGAACCCCTGTCAGGCCCGTTGGACTCTGTTTTTCACATGTTTTGATTTTGAGCTACGCTACCGACCAGCCAATAAGAACATCAAGGCTGACGCCTTATCCTGATCATTATCCACGGACGATACTGAGGAACCTGTACAGCATATCATTGACCCGGCCCACATTATTCTGTCTGCTACCTTCACGGTGCCACCAGGGAAGACTGTGGTGCCTAAAAGACTCTGTAATAAAGTATTAGCCTGGGATCATGATTCCCAGTTAGCTGGACATCCCAGACGAGTACAAACTCAAACACTCCTCCAACAATACTATTGGTGGCCCGAGATGCGCAAGGATATACGAGCCTATGTCTGCGCGCAACATAAAGTCCCCATGGGGAAAACTTGGGGTCTGCTACAACCATTACCCATTCCCACTAAACCATGGGCACATATCTCCAGACTTTATAGTGGAACTTCCACCATCTGAAGGCAACACTGTGATATGGGTAGTGGTAGATCGTTTTTATAAAATGGCCCACTTCATCCCACTCCCCTCCCTCCCGTCTGCTCCACGACTGGCTCAATTATTCATGCTTCATATTTTTTGCCTTCACGGACTGCCTCAACACATCACCTCTGACCGGGGCCCTCAGTTCACGGCTCGATACTGGCTCAACCTCTGCAAGAAATTCTGGATTTCTCTGGACTTTACCACAGCGTTCCATCCTCAGGCTAATGGTCAGGCTGAATGTACAAATCGCAGGTTGAAACAGTTTCTACGCCTTTACATCAACTCACGACAAGATGATTGGGTGTCTCTTATTTCCTGGGCTGCGTTCTCTCACAATTCGCATGTTGGTACCTCTACGGGGGCATCCCCATTTCAGATTGTTTTTGGTCGTCAGCACAGGCCACCCTTGCCAGTACCACTGCCTGTGCCATCACTGGCAGCTCAGCTAACAGCTGCTCAGCTGAAACAGCTTTGGGTCCATACTCAACAGATGCTACAGAAAGCAGCTCACTCTGCTAAGAAATTTGCTGATCTACACCGACGACGGGCTCCCCAGTTCCATCCCAGGGAGAAGGTGTGGCTCAGTACCCGGCACATCCGATTGAGAGTTCCTTCTATGAAACTGGCTCCTCGTTACATTGGACCCTTCCAGGTACTACGACAATTAGGTCCTGTGACCTACCAACTTCGATTGCCTGCCACATTGAGAATTCAGAACTCTTTCCATGTGTCTCTTCTGAAGCCATTGGTCCTCAAGTGGCCTAACCAGAAACCGCCCGAGGCTGTGCACCATCGAGCAGTGGACGAAACTATATATCAAGTTCGTGACGTTCTGGATGTCCGGAGACGGGGCACCACTTGGGAGTACCTCCTAGCTTGGGAGGGATTTGGACCTGAGGAGAATTCTTGGGAGCCGGCAAAGAATATATTGGACAAATCTCTGCTCAAGGACTTTCATTCCAAACACCCTGTAAACCCAAACTTTCTAGGGGGAGGCCTAAAGGAGGGGGTACTGTTAGCACCGCCGGCCGCGGCAAGCCGCAACCGGGACCGGGTGTCATGGCCGCTGGCCGTGGCGGACCGCGACTGAGGCTGGGCCGGCGGGTGCCGGGAAAATAGTTACCCGGGGCTTCGGACGGCGTTCGGGGTTCCTGCGGGGTGGGCAGCCCTTCTGCTTTCCTTCTGCAGCCGCTGCCGCGTTTGGCCTGGCTGACTGGCTCCTCGGGGTTCGGCTCCGCCCCCATTACTTCCCCTAGGGCCACGCGCGAGGCTGAAGATTGTTTTTAAAGGAGCCATGACAGGAAGTTGTCATGGCTCCTCCTGAGACTCCTCCCCTGGCTTCAGGTACTTAAGGCAAGGTCTGAGCATTCAGACCTTGCCTTGGTATTGAGGTTCCTGCTTGAGTTGTTCTTGTGCTCTCTGTTCCTGGTTCTTCGTCCCGCTCTGCTTCCCTGCTCCGTGGATTGATTCTTGGCTTCTGACCTCTGGACTGGCGTACGTGTCTTCTCCTGGCTTGATCCTGGTATGGCTTCGGACCCTTCTCCTGGCTTGATCCTGGTACGGCTTTGACCATTCTCCTGTGTTGACCCTGGACTGGACTTCGTCACCTCCTGTGTACCGAATCCCCGGACTGGCTTTGGGCTATTCTACGACTCCATCCTCAGACTGCTACGACCTGCTGGAGGCACCAGCCGTCTGGAACCCATGACCTGCAGGAGGCGCCTGCATCCAGACATTTCTTCAGTCTTCAGAGGAGTCTCCTAAGTCCCAGCGGCCGGATCCCTACAGACTCCTCCTGGGGGGATTTCGAGCTTCCAGGGTGAAGTCTTCAGTCAACTCTTTCCTGTTCAGCGGCCTCGCCCTTCGACGGTAGATACCTAGGGGGATCACTTTCCTTTTAGGTAGCACTGACTTTACCTCAAGACAGGGGTCCACCTTCATATTCAAAACAATTAGATTGTAAGCTCTATTGAGCAGGTATTGTCTCGACTGCATATGTGGAGTAGCACTATAGAAATGTTAGGTAGTAGTAGTGATTTATATATCTGTACTTCAGGTAGGCACAAATGTAACCTTTTGCTTTGATGTGTTTGCAGTCATCATTGGTTTTATGCGCATGGTCTACAAAGATGTCAGTAATTGGGGAATTGTAGCTTTCATTTCATTTGCATGAAATTTCCATGTGAAGATGCTGACCAGTACTCACATTTTTGAACGCACATTTTGAGATTGCAAAATTCCTTCCTGCATCGATAGTAAGGTTTATGCACACAAATTGTGCATTCAAGGGCAGGTAAAACTGTACATTCAGCTGAATACACCTTATTGCATTGGGTTGAAAGGGCCTGATCTTCAGGCTGACGCAGTAACCTGTGCATTGAAACAAGTGCACTGAAATTCAGCACACAGTTTCTTAATCCACAGGTTAGCATAGGATTAGTTTACTAACCTCTCGATTTAGTAAATTAATCATATGCTAATGTATTGGGAGTTAAAATGTGCAGGTACTGAGTTAAAATGTGCATTCATCAGATTCTGAATACACATTTTAACTCAGGAGGGAGATAGGCAGGGAAACTGCTGTGGAGCACTGACATTACCTGTTAGTCCTCCAGTAGTTTCTCTGATTTGGTGAAAAAGGGTAGCGGGGGTAAGAAAAGAATTAGCATGAACATCTGCCATTGGATTTCAAAGTTGTAGCAAACTGGTGGAGGGGCAACAATGCTCCACACACTGCTATATATAGTCCTGACCAGAACAAACTATCCAGCCCAATGTGCACTTTGCTGAGCAGCTCCTGCAGATGTTGTTAATCAGAGTGGTGTTTCTTCTTAAAAGGATAATGGGAAAGACCGAGGGGGACACAGGTCGACTTGGGAGATAAATACTAAGGGTGTGCATTCGTTTTCAATGTATTGGCAATCCGCAACGTATAGGGCCATATTCGTTGTATTCGTGGGGAAGCAAAACGTATCACGATTTTCCATGAATACAATGAATCTTCACCAAATTATTCGGCTGACTAAAGGAGCGAATTTAAAAAAAAACCCCAGCCTCCTGACCCCTCCCCCCCCCAAGACTTACCAAAACTCTCTGGTGGTCCAGCAGAGGGACCGGGAGCCATCTACTGCACTCATGCCATCGGCTGCCGGTATTCAAAATGGCGCCGATAGCCCCTGTGACATAGTAAGGGCAAAGGCTATCGGCACCATTTTGATTACTGGCAGCCAACGGCCCAAGTGCAGGAGATTGCTCCCAGACCCCCGCTGGACCAGCAGGGACTTTTGGCAAGTCTTGGGGGACCCTCCTGACTCCCGCAAGACTTGCCAAAAGTCCCTGGTGGTCCAGCGGGGGTCTGGGAACGACCTCCTGCATGCGGGCCGTCGGCTGCCAGTATTCAATATAGCGCTGATAGCCTTTGCCCTTACTATGTCACAGGGGCTACCGGTGCCATTGGTCGGCTCCTGTCACATGGTAGGAGAACAAGATGGCACCGGCCGTTCATTGCTCCTACCATGTGACAGGGGCCGACCAATGGCACCGGTAGCCCCTATGACATAGTAAGGTCAAAGACTATCGGTGCCATTTTGAATACCGGCAGCCGATGGCGTGAGTGCAGTAGATGACTCCCGGACTCCCCGCTGGACCACCAGAGAGTTTTGGTAAGTCTTGGGGGGTCAGGAGGGTGGGGGGTTGTAGTTAATTAGATTTTAGCTGGGAAATGAATAAGAATGAATGCATGAATGGATCGTGTGCCCCCCTTGCCGAATGCAACGTATTTGCCCCCCCCCCCCCCCGACGAATACGAATACCGAATGCAACGTATTTGCCCCCCGACGAATATGAATACCAAATGCAACGTATGCGGTCCCTCTGCACATCCCTAATAAATACTGCCTCAATATTCCTCCAAATGGCAAGTCATATTGCTTTTCAGCCCTCCTGATGCAGCCTATGAGTGAAACATGGAACCATGTTGGGGGACACATGGATCATTGAACTAAAAATTGCAAGAGAAGCCTTTTGCTAATAAAGTTATATGCATTAATACCTTGATGAAGGATTTGCTCACTGAAATGAACCATAAGATGGTTACCATGCTTTCTCACATTTAATTTTAATTCCTTTATCCACCCCTATATTTCAGTGTGAAGCTTCTTAAATTTATATACTAGGATGTGGGTCAATCTCACTCAAAACACACATGCATTTTGCATTTTCCAAATGCTATGTTTAAAGAATCTCCCAGTCAAATCTTCCACATGATCGCAGCTTCAGAATATAATTGGCATGCATACTAACCTAGAATCTAAAAGAATTTCTTTTCAATTAAAGATACATCAAATTGCTAGTTGTTGCATAACCATCAAAACAGACTACAAAATATAAAGTCTTTTGGGCCGGATTTTAAAAGGGTTACGCGTCGGGCCATAAAGCCCCGGGATGCATGTAAGTCCCGGGGCTTGCAAAAAGGGGCGGGGGTGGGGTCAGGCTCCCAGCACAGCAGCCATATTTGATGCTGTGCCAGGGATCATGCTCCAGTAGTCGGCCGGCATGCATAACTTACTTCAGCCCCAAGTTTGGCATTAACATCAGTTTAACATCAGCTTACCATCCTCAAGCCAACGGACAAGCTGAGCGTACAAATCACTCCCTGAAGGCCTTCCTCCGCACATATATAAACAACTGTCAAGACCCAGCTTGCTCGACCCAGCTTGTCAACCCAGCTTGCTCAACGACACCTCTT
Organism: Rhinatrema bivittatum; assembly: GCF_901001135.1. Classification (NCBI taxonomy): domain Eukaryota; kingdom Metazoa; phylum Chordata; class Amphibia; order Gymnophiona; family Rhinatrematidae; genus Rhinatrema; species Rhinatrema bivittatum. The sequence goes on from NC_042619.1 coordinate 326,189,832, forward strand.
CAGCCCTTGTCCTGGGCGTGGCTTACTCAGGCTTCGGTCTGCTCTTCCTCGGGTGCCCCTTGTCTGACTGTGTTCCTTTTGGCACCTGGGTTTCCGGGACTCCGCCTCGTCCAGTACGGACTGATACCCTCATCTGTTGCTGCCACTGGGCTGACCTCGATCCATCCATCGACGACCACCGACGGAGGCTACCTAAGTCCCGCTAGCCCTGGCACCCAAAGACTCAACTCGCGGGGAACGAGGGCTGGTATTGGTGAAGCGCCAGCCAGCCTCCATCCATCAGCCCTCTCTGCCTGCTGATGATGAGGACCCGTAAGATCCCTCCTAATGGTAGCTTCAAACCCACCTCGGCCCAAGGGTCCACCTCCAGCTCTACAATTCTAAAACAGGGGCATAGATCTCAGGGATTTTATCTCTAACAGCATTATGCAAAGCTTCAAAACCCTAGCCTTGCTCTTAGCTGAAAAAATCATTTTTCATCTCTTATAACTGTCTTCTAACATCATAGTCCCTTATAGGTAAGAACCTTCATTTTCAGTTTTTATTTTATTTTTCCTGGGAATTTCAATGTTAGAACAAAAAGCAATCAAAGGAAAAATTATGTTTCCACTGATTTTTCTTCTTTGTTATAACAAAGTAATTTTCCCACTAATTTATTTTTGTCATACTGTGACATTGAAATTTACAGGAAAAATAAAATAAAAACTGAAGCAAATGTCCATTAAGTACATCAGTACTCCCCAATGCAGAGGTGCACCTGGCCTAAGTGGGCTTTCTTAGTGCTAGAAACTTTAATCCTGATCAGAGATGGAGTTAAGTTTCTAGTGTTACTATCGGCATGCAATGCAGGAAATTGAAGTCAATATAAAATACCCGGATGGTTCCCTTGCTGGGCAAGCACCTTATTGCATCATCCAAAAATCAAATAAATTTGACATTTTTCTTCTGCCTCTATTTCATGCCACAAAGCACATCTGCGAGCCCTGACCACTTGCTATTCAGGAAGTGGAATGGGGAGTGCTGGCTCACCTGCAGCCCTGAAATTTGGAGCACGCAAACATGAGATGGCACGGGGGGAAGGGCAGCGTGCGTGCTTGGGTTCCACATTTCCCAGCTTCCTAACCACTCCCAATGCATTAGCCTAGTATTAGCTTGCTGCACTGAAAGTTTTAATCTGTGCATTAAAACTGCATTGAAATCCAGGTCAAACTGTTCAATATTGACTCCAATAAGTTTACATGTTTACTCAGACATGGTAAGGGTGGTCTGGGGAAGTCCATAAATAGTGAGATGGGGCAGCTAGTATGGAGCAGACAGTATTGTTTGCCTTTAACAGCATCATGAAGGCAGCAGAATGATGGTCAGTTGCCTCATTATTGTTTTAGTGGTCAATTTCCAGTGATTAGTAGTAGCTTGCAGACGTTTGGGTACCCATGGATCTGCAAGCCAATTTTCAAAGGGCCTTTGATAATCCACTGGCAGGCCCTTGCCACAGGGAGTTTTTTACCTGATGTCAACTAAATGCAACGTATTTGGGTTGAAAGCAGGCACGGGGATTTGAAACTGAAATCCCTGAGCTTGGGTTTTTGGGTCGGTACCCACCCCTGCCTCTTTTCCCCAGAAGGAAAAGCATTCACTCTCTCGGCAGGGCACAGATTTTTCCCTGCTGAGGGCCCATGGCAATTTTTAAAGTTCCTTATCTGTGGGCAAATATACTTTTACCTGCAGAAATCCCTCTTGGGAAGTAAAATTTCAAAATCCTCTTGGCTGGTAGGGATGGTTCAGGTGGTTGTCATGTTCAGGTGGTTGTTATGTTTTGAATAAAAGCTGTAACTAAGGGAGAAAGTGGCCCTGGTGCTTAGATGGAGATCCAGGAAAGCCAGGGTTCACATCTCATTTCTGCCTTTGACACTTCTTGTGACCTTGAGCAGTCACTTAGATTGTAAGTTCCCGGAGTCAGAGACTCACTCATTGCACCTGAATACCTACATATCATTTTTCAGTGCTGTATCCAGCCAGTAGTGCTATAAAAATGTTAAGCATTATTACTTCCAGCTAACAATCAGTTTGGTGTCATTATGCTAAGATACAGGGAAGGGGGGAGGAGAAGGACATGGACTCCTGGTTCATGGGTACAGTATGCCTGTGTTTAATTGACCTGCCCAAAGTCATACAGAGAATTATCGATGGTATATGACTATTTATCTCAGCAGACCCAAGTAACACTGTAATCTTCGTAGAAACTAATGTACCATGGTTGATTCCCATTTATAAAGCTACCATGAAATCAATTGCTATGTAAGCAACTTTCAATGTATAATAATTTCATATTCTATAGTATTTGTAGCTAATAGTGCAAAATAAACAGCTTTATATCTTCTGCATTTCAAATGTGTTAAATGCACCATAAGCAATCACAAAACTGGACTCATTTCTGTAGTACAGAGTACTAGGTCATTTATTTAGATTATAACACTTCCTGAGCCAAAAGAAACTCCCCTTATAGCAGCAAGCTCTTACCATGGCATGTTTCTGCCTAATTTATGAAACTAGTTTTGCATCAGCATTAAATGTTAATGCAATAAATACCACTTTTCATTTATTTGCTACAAGGTTTTAATTGGCAAAAATATTATTAGTGTTGTAAACTCAGATTGCCTTACTAATAATGCATGCATTCTCAAAATAGGAATTAATTATCTGGATCTCTTTATTACTAAATAATATGTAATGCAAAAACATTTAATATCTCTAATTGACATTTAAAAATCTTTGGAATAGTGCAAATGCTGTGATTCCAGAATGTTCCATAATATTTTATAAAATAATTACTTTGCTTTTTTGCTAATCATATTTCTGACTACTTTACTTCCTCTTACCATGATAATCTAAGTTTATACTAATCTGGAAAATGCCCTCTTTATGTGGAGACTGATAGGGCACTCCCAATTGCTCCACATACAAGGGGAGGTGTTTTTGGAAACAGTAAGGGGTTACATTTTTAGACTTGTTACAGGGTAAAAATAAATTTGACCCAGATTCCTGTGGAATGTGCAGAATACAAATTTTTCAAATTTTTTTTAAAGATAAATCAGTCATATGTAAATAAGTAGATTTTTCATCTGTCTGAAATTACACAAGTATTTTCATAATGCATACAAACCGCCAAATAAATGAGAGAATTTCTATGAGGCGTTCCAAGTACAAACGGACCTTACATTTTCAAATGAGTATGCACATAGGCACATTAGCGGCATGTTGTAATGTCCAACTTCCTTTCACTTCATCTGGTATCTGAAAATCACATTGTTTTGTGTGGGCTTAGAAATACACATGCTACTTTTGTAGTAAGCTGAAATTTAGCCCCAAAAGGTGTGGTTTTGCCAAACTATAGTTTTTTAAGAATCAAAGATGATACAAGACCTAAATTGAAGAAAATAAAGATCTGTTTGGTGGCATTTACAGTGGCCATTGTAAAACTGACAACTGCACAGCTGCATTCAGCTTCCTCGGATTATGTTTTGCAACATTTCATTATCATGGATTCATCACCAAGAAAATGTATAATATATCAGATCACTGATGTTGAGGATTTTGACTTAAGTAAAGTTTATTTGTCAAACACCACTTAAAGTCTGGAGAGTGCCTAAGGGTCCTGAAACAGGAGCATTTCCCCTGTTTGGCATAAACCCGTATGGTATGGTGAATGGGTCATGTTCACCTAACCTAGAAGTAGACACGCTTGCCAAAAAAGTACCCAGAAGTGGGGTACGTCGATTTATCACTTCACTTTCATTGGCAGTTACTTTCTTTCTGGTTTTTAGAAAATTTAGCTTACTTAGAAATACTAACTATCCCAGCTTGAGGACTAGCTCACCTCTATCCGGCCTTAGAACTAGTTTATCGTCAGAATACCAAGCTCAACTCCTTTCTCTCAGCCTTCTGCAAGAGAAACTGCTGACTTCTTCCTTCTTCTCTCAGCAATAGCTCAAGACCTGAAGAGCCCATACTTTTCAGGGAAAGACAGGAGCTAGCTTCTGTAGCTCCTTCCTACTCAAGAAAAGCTTTCAATTAATTTTCCTCCAACAGGAAAACAAAACTAGAACATTCTCTGTACTTTTGAATTACTCCTTATTAAGGTAAATCAAGGGATCCTTAACATTTTTCCAGAGCAAATGAAACCAACAAGCTACCTGTTATGGACTCTGCCCGCGGATCTCCCCGTGAGCAGGCACTCACCTTCCCCTCATGCTTCTGTTGCCTGACGCAGCTGGTGACACAGGGGTCGGGTCTTCAGCGTGGCTGGAGCCACGGACTTGAGCTCCTCCTGCAGCTGGGAGGCTGCCTTTGGTGTCCTTCTTCACCGCGGCAGGAGCCACAGACTTCTGTTTGCCACCTTCGTGGCTGGAGCCGCCACCGACATCAACTTCATCTTCGTGGCATGAAAGCCACAAGCCCCGGCCTGGATTGGTGGCTGAAGCAGCTCCCGGGGCCTCCTGCAGCGGCTGGAGCCGCTGCCATCATCGGGTCCTGCTCTCCAGGCCCAGCCCTGTTCTACGCACGACGTCGGTGCAGGACCGCTGTCCACAGTCCTGCACAGCCCTGCTTCCTGTTCCTAGGTGCGCGGCCACGCCTTTCTGCAGAATTTAAAGGGCCCACAGCCGGATATGCCCTGGGCCCCACCTATGGACTATTTCCTGCTACAGCCATATAAAAGGGCTGGTCTTGCCATTGTTCCTGGCCTTGCATCGGAGTTACTTCACTCTGGAGGCTCCTGCCTGCCAGAGCTCCCTCAGGTCTTCTTCGTAGAGCTCCTCATCGTCTCGTCTTCATGTCATGTCATGTCATGTCATGTCTTGATTGCCTGAGGTCCCCATCCAGGTGTCCTGGTGTCTTGTCCTTGAATGTCCTGCTTCCTTATGTTCCTGGTTCCTTGGTGTCCTGCTCCTGTGTCTTCAGTGCTCCTGAGCCTTCTGGTCCTGTCAGGCCTTGGTCCCTTGGATGACATCTTTCCCAAGCGTGGAGTGGCCTGCAGGTGGAATTCGTTCCTGTGCTCCTGAGCCGTCTTGTCCTGCCAGCCTTTGTGGAGCTCCGGATGACATATTGCTCCGTCATTGAAGTTCTGCCTCGGCTGGATTCTTCCCTGCGCTCCTCCCGCTCTCCGCGTAGTCCGTGACCAGCCTCCTCGGGCTGTGCAGGGCGCGCAATGGGACAGGGTGGTCTGCGACCAGCCCATTGGTTACACCTGTGAAGGTGGGCTGAGTAGGGCGCCCTGAGAGACACTGCCAATGTCCTCCTGCCCAGCTTCTCTTCTTGTCTGGACTTCTTCAAAGTTCCTTGTCTCTGATGCCGTTGCATCAGCCTTGGAGTCATGTCTTCAACTGCCTTGGTGTCATGTCTTCGCGCCAACCCTTGTCCTTGATGCCGTTGCATCAGTCCTGGTGTCCTGTCTTCAACTCACATCAACCTTGGTATCATGTCTACATTGTCAAGGCCTCCAGCTGCCCTCATCCTCAGGCCGGCCTGCTGCTCCATGCCGATCCAAGCGGCAGGTCCGAAAGGGCTTGGAACGGTCGGAGGACCGTTCCCCTACCAACATCATCTTGTTGTTGGCACTCGGAGCTTGCAGGCCTGGCAGAGGGTAAGACCATAGTCCCGCCATGATGGAACATGCCTTCAACCCTCGGTTCGGTCCTGGATCCATCTGGGGTCAGACTGAGGCCCAAGGGCACACTAAAACACCCCCAACACAACAGAAAGCAAGGCCTTCCGAGGTCGTCTATGTAACAGAATGCAAGGCCTGTCGAGGCCGCCAACACAACACTACCCATAGATATTCTTTTCTCTAGATGCCTTTCTAGTATCTAAATCTATGAATAGTTGACCTCCCTAGATTCTTCTTCTTGTACATTATAAAGAATAAAATCACAAAACATTTGGACAGACATGTTTAATGGGACACAGTCCACATGGATTTACCTAAGGAAATTCTTGCCTCACAAATCTGCCACATTTTTTTGAAGGGGTGAATAAACATGGGGACAAAGGTGAACCAGTAGATGTGGTGTACTTGGATTTACTGAAGACATTTGACAATCTCCCTCACCAGAGGCTTCTAAGAAAACTAAAAAAAATCATGGGATAGGAGGAAATGTACTTGTGTGGATTGAAAATTGGTTAAAAGAAAGAAAACTGAGAGTAACATAGAAACATAGAAACATAGAAATGACGGCAGAAGAAGACCAAATGGCCCATCTAGTCTGCCCAGCAAGCTTCCCTCATTTTTTCTCTCATACTTATCTGTTTCTCTTAGCTCTTGGTTCTAATTCCCTTCCACCCCCGCCATTAATGTAGAGAGCGGTGATGAAGCTGCATCCAAGTGAAATATCTAGCTTGATTAGTTAGAGGTAGTAGGGGTAGTAACCGCCGCAATAAGCAAGCTACACCCATGCTTATTTGTTTTTACCCAGATTATGTTATACAGCCCTTATTGGTTGTTTATCTTCTCCCCTGCCGTTGAAGCAGGGAGCTATGCTGGATATGCGTGAGGTATCAGTTTTTTTCTTCTCCCCTGCCGTTGAAGCAGAGAGCTATGCTGGATATGCATCGAAAGTGAAGTATCAGGCACATTTGGTTTGGGGTAGTAACCGCCGTAACAAGCCAGCTACTCCCCGCTTTGTGAGTGTGAATCCTTTTTTCTTCTCCCCTGCCGTTGAAGTTATGCTGGATATGCGTGAAGTATCAGTTTTTCTTTTCCCCTGCCGTTGAAGCAGAGAGCTATGCTGGAAGTTCGTGATGTATCAGTCTTTCTCCCATGCCGTTGAAGCAGAGAGCCATACTGGATATGCGTCGAGAGTGAAGTATCAGGTACATTTGGTTTGGGGTAGTAACCGCCGTAACAAGCCAGCTACTCCCCGCTTTGTGAGTGCGAACCCTTTTTTCTTCTCCCCTGCCGTTTAAGCAGAGAGGTCTGCTGGATGTGTGAAGTAACAGTTTTTCTTCTCCCCTGCTGTTGAAGCAGAGAACTACGCTGGATATGCATTGAAAGTGAAGTATAAGAATGGAGTGATCAAGCTAGTTGAAAGGCATCAGGAATAGAGGAAGGTGGAGGTAGTAATTTGGATATTTGGTTTGGTGTAGTAACCGCCGTAACAAGCCAGCTACTCCCGTCTTTGTGAGTGCAAATCCTTTTTTCCACATTTCCTCTTGCTGTTGAAGCTTAGAGTGATGTTGGAGTCACAGTAACCATGTGTATGTTTATTGAATAAGGGTATTGTCTCCAGGCAGTAGCCATCATTCTGGCGAGTCACCTAATCTTCATTGGCGGCCTCTTGACTTTATGGATCCACAGTGTTTATTCCACGCCCCTTTGAAGTCCTTCACAGTTCTGGTCTTCACCACTTCCTCCGGAAGGGCATTCCAGGCATCCACCACCCTCTCCGTGAAGAAATACTTCCTGACATTGGTTCTGAATCTTCCTCCCTGGAGCTTCAAATCGTGACCCCTGGTTCTGCTGATTTTTTTCTTATGGTAAAGGTTTGTCGTTGCCTTTGGATCATTAAAACCTTTCAAGTATCTGAAAGTCTGTATCATATCACCTCTGCTCCTCCTTTCCTCCAGGGTGTACATATTTAGATTCTTCAATCTCTCCTCGTACGTCATGCGATGAAGATCCTCCACCTTCCTGGTTGCCCTTCTCTGTACCGCTTCCATCTTGTCTTTGTCTTTTTGTAGATACGGTCTCCAGAACTGAACACAGTACTCCAGGTGAGGCCTCACCAAGGACCTGTACAAGGGAATAATCACTTCCCTTTTCTTACTCGATATTCCTCTCTCTATGCAGCCCAGCATTCTTCTGGCTTTTGCTATCGCCTTGTCGCATTGTTTCGCAGACTTCATATCATTAGACACTATCACCCCAAGGTCCCTCTCCTGCTCCGTGCACGTCAGCCTTTCCCTGTAACAGGTGTTCTCACAGGACAGCAGGATGTTAGTCCTCACATATGGGTGACACCACAGGATGGAGCCCAATCATGGAACACTTTTCTCAAAGTTTCTAGAACTTTGACTGGCACCTACTGGGCATGCCCAGGATGGCACTAATCCTGCAACCAGCAAGGGTCCCCCTTCAGTCTTGTTTAAACTACAGGAAGTGCCAAAAAATAAAATAAGAAAACGAACCCAACACCATGGGGTGGCGGGTTGGTTTTGTGAGGACTAACATCCTGCTGTCCTGTGAGAACATCTGTTACAGGTAAGCAACATTTGTTTTCTCACAGGACAAGCAGGATGGTAGTCCTCACATATAGGTGAGTACCGAGCTGAGGATGTCTGAGAAATGCACCAAATGTACCCAAGATGTGCAATAGGCACAAGGACTGGGGTGGAATTTGGTAGAGGGCAACCTGAACCCTATCGGGCAGGCGGAAGGGTGTTGGTACGTTAAGTTGTAAAAGGTTGCGCAAGACAGACTGTCTTCCGGCCTTGTCTAAGCAATAATGGGCTGTAAAAGTATGGAGAGAACTCCAGGTAGCAGCCCTGCAAATGTCAGGAAGCGGCACCGAGCGTAGGTGTGCTATTGAAGTCGCCATGGCCCTCACAGAGTGTGCTTTAACACAGTCTTGAAGTGGAATGCCTGCTTGCTGATAGCAAACGGATATGAAGTCCGCTAACCAGGAGGAGAGAGTCTGCTTACCCACAGGCTGCCCCAATTTAATGGAATGGAAAGAGACAAACAATTGAGTGTTTTTCCTGTGGGCAGCTGTACGGTCTAGATAGGCTAGAGCCCGTTTGCAGTCAAGAGTATGTAGAGCCTGTTCTCATGGATTGGAGTGGGGCCTGGGAAATAAGGTAGGTAGTATAATGGATTGATTAATGTGAAACTCCCATATTACCTTAGGTAGGAACTTAGGGTGAGTGTGGAGTACTGCCCGGTCCTGCAGAAGTTTAGTGTAAGGCGGATAGGTAACTAGGGCCTGTAACTCACTAACTCTGCGAGCAGATGTGATTGCTAAAAGAAAAATCACTTTCCATGTGAGATAGCGCAGATCACAGGATTGGAGAGGCTCGAATAGTGGTTTCATGAGCCGACCCAAAACCAGATTGAGGTCCCAAGAAGGGGCCGGAGGGCATAGTGGAGGCTTGAGGTGAAATAAGCCTTTCAGAAAATGTGTTACTAGGGGTTGTACTGAAATAGGAACATCCCCGACACCTTTATGGAAGGTGGCCACCGGACTGACATGCATTCTGATAGAGGATGTTTTTAGACCTGATTCTGACAAGTGCCAGAGATAGTTTAGAAACTTCATGGTGGAACAGATAAAGGGATCAAGGGATTGAGAAGAACACCAAGACGTAAACCTGTTCCATTTGTATAGGTAAGACTTTCTCGTCGAAGGCTTCCATGATGCAATCAGGACACGAGAAACTGGCTCTGAAAGGTTAAATGACTGAAGAATAAACCTTTCAACATCCACGCCGTCAGGGACAAAGCTTGAAGATTAGGGTGTCATAGGCATCTGCCGTTCTGAGTGATCAGAAGCGGGTCCATTCCCAAGGGAATGTGCCTGAGAATGGAGAGATCCTGAAATATTGGATACCACACTTGGCGAGGCTAGTGAGATGCTATCAGGATCATGCATCCTTTGTTCTCACGTAACTTCACGAGAGTCTTCGAGAGAAGTGGAAGTGGAGGGAATGCATATAGGAGACCGGTTGCCCATGAGAGGGAGAACACATCTCTTGGCTGAGAGTGTTGGCTGCGAGTGAAAGAGCAAAAGTTCTCTACTTTGCGGTTTTGAGGTGATGAAAGAGGTCTATGCAAGCATGATCCCAACATTGGAATATTGCGTCCACTACTGAGGGGTTGAGGGACCACTCGTGCAGATGGAAAGCACGACTTAGGTTGTCCGCCAACACATTGTCCTGTCCTCTCCCGGCAAATAGGTGGCCCTGAGGTACATCGAGTGGGAGAGGGCCTCCGCCCATATCTGCGCAGCTTCCTGACACAGTAGGAAGGAGCCTGTCCCTCCCTGTTTGTTGATGTACCACATGGCCACCTGATTGTCCGCCTGAATCAAGATGACCTGATTGGAAAGGCGATCCTGAAATACCCTGAGAGCATATCTGATTGCTCGAAGCTCCAGGAAATTGATTTGGAGTTTGGCTTCCTCTGGAGACCAAGTTCCTTGTGTTTGCAAATTGGCCACATGGGCTCCCCAGTCAAGGTTGGAAGCATCGGTGGTGATAATTATTTGAGGATCTGGAGCCTGGAAGGGCAGGCCCTGGAGGAGAATGATCCAATTTTGCCACCAGGCTAGAGACTGACGGAGTGTCTTAGTGATGTGGACAGTGGTTGATAGAGGTTGGACAGACTGATTCCATTGTGATCTTAGAGTTCACTGCATGACTCTCATGGCCAAGCGGGCCATTGGGGTAACCTGTACTGAGGACACCATGTGTCCCAGTAGGATGAGGAAGTGGCGTGCAGTTGTGCGTTGCTGAGACTATAGCTGGTGTACGAGGGAGATGAGAGTGCGAGTTCGCTGTTGAGGCAGAAAAGCCTTTGCCTGCAAGGTGTTCAAGTCCGCCCCTATGAATGATAAAGTTTGAGATGGGACAAAGCAGGATTTTGTGTAGTTCAGAAATCCTAACGAAATCAGAGTGTGTAAAGTAAGACGTAGGGACAATAGAGCAGTTTGCTGAGTGGGAGCCCTGATCAACCAATCGTCTAGATAGGGGTAGACGTGAACACCTTGAGTTCTGAGGAAGGCTGCTACTACTACTATGTGGCACTTGGTGAAGACTCATGGTGCAGATGCCAGGCCGAATGGGACCACTCGGTATTGATAGTGGTTGTGGCTTACTAGAAATCTCAGGAACCTGCGATGAGATGGATTTATCGCAATGTGCATGTACGCATCTTGGAGATCGAGAGAGCAGAGCCAGTCTCCTCTTTGCAGAAGAGGAAGGAGGGAACCCAAAGTTACCATCTTGAACTTTTCTTGTTGGAGGTACTTGTTGAGGGCATGTAGGTCCAAAATTGGACCTCCTGATTTTTTGGGGATTAGAAAGTACCGGGAATAGAGTCCTAGGCCTTGTTGAGCGTAAGGTGCTGGTTCTATTGCTCTGGACTGGAGGAGGAGGGAGACCTCCTGCTCCAGGAGTAGTGAGTGGTCGGATGTTCTCCACGTCGGTAGGGGTGGGGAGTCCGGTGGAATGGAAAGAAAGTTCAGGCGATAACCTTGAAAGATATTGGTAAGGACCCACTGGTCTGAGGTGATTGTGTGCCACCTGTTGTTGAAATGGCACAATTGACCTCCCACTGGTATCTGAGGCAGTGGAAACTGGCTGCTGCTCTCTATGTAGGAGTCAAAAACCAGAAGCAGGGCCCGGCTGAGGAGCTGCTTGCGGCTTTTGTTTACGAAGTTGACGAGACTGGGCCTTTTGGAAAGGTCTCGTGGAACGAGTCCTAGACTGCGGTGGATAGGACTTCTTAGGACGGAAAAATGACTTTTTGGTATCCTTCCTGAAAGAATGCTTGGAGGAGTACTCAGAGGGCATCAGAGAGAGCTGGCGAAGGGTCTCATGATGGTCCTTGAGTTTCACCACCGTCCACTGAATCTGTTCCCCAAACAGATTGTCTCCTATGCAGGGCAGATCAGATAATCTGTCTTGTACTTCAGGGCGCAAGTCTGAAGACTTAAGCCAGGCCCATCTTCTTGCCGAAATAGCAGTTGTAGATACCCTGGAAGCAGTGTCAAAGATATCATAAGAAGATCTTATTTCATGCTTCCCTGTCTCAAAATCCTTGTGTACTAGGGTTAGAAGTTGTTCTTGGAATTGCTGAGGCAGGGACTCTGCAAAGTCCTGTATCTGCTTGAATAAGACCCTGTTGTATTGGGTCATATATAGCTGGTAGGAGGTGATCCAAGAAATAAGCATTGATCCCTGGAAGACACACCGGCCAATGGCATCCAGGAATTTCTGTTCCTTACCTGAGGGGAAGGAAGAGTGGGGTTTTGATCTTTTTGCCCTTTTTTGGGCAGATTCTACCACAACAGATTGGTGATCCAGCTGAGGTTTCTGGAATCCTGGGCTGACTGGACCAAATAAGTGGTATCAGCTTTTCTGTTGACTGGGGTAACAGAACCAGGATGTTCCCAGTTCTTTTTGAGGAGATCCAAAAGAACCTGATGAATAGGGATGGAGGTTATTTCCTTGGAGCATCCAGGAATTGTAACAGCTCCATCATTTGATGCCTGTCATCATGTTCAGTCTGCAATTGGAAGGGAACCAATTCAGAAATTTCCTTCACAAAATTTATGAAGGATAGGTCCTCTGGAGGACAACGCTTCCTGCTTTCAGCAGGAGAAGGCGGCGATGGCAAGTCATCGGCGACTTGAGAGGAATCGTCGGTCCAAGTGTCATAGGGATCAGGACCTACCCCTCTAGGAGCCTGAGGAGGACTGGACGATGGTATTCCTGAAGGTCCTGGTCTAGGCTCCGAAGGAATCAAGGGAAGTGCTGGGGGCACCGACGAAGGCATCGAGGGCACCGGTGCAGGCATCGAGGGCATCGATGGATGGATCGGTGGTGCTGAAGGGCGCATCGGCATCGATGGTTGAGGCATCGGAAGAACTCCCGATGGAGGAATGCGGAATGGTGTTTCCCCTCCCGATGACAGAGTAAGCAGGGAAGGCACCGGAGCCATCGGTGACCCAAGATCCATTGGTGGAAAAGCGGCTATAAGCGCTTCCATCTTTGAGAGCAGCGGTGCCAGTGCTGCCAGAATCAGATCAGTGGTCGGTTCCAAAATCAGCACCGGTGTCGGTGGTGGAGGAACTTGAAGTCTGTGCATCACCTTATCGATGGCCTCCTGAACCATCCGGTCCAGTTCTTCATGGAGACCGGGAGCAAGCAACCCCAGCTCTGAAAGGGAAGAAGGAGGCAGAGGCATAGCCAGAGGGACCACCGTTAAAGGTGGAGACGTGGCTCCCAAAACCCTTCTGGGTGAGGGGTGCCTCGGTGACCCGGTCGCAGAAAGATTCGATGCCTTTTCTGGATGGGTTTTTTTTAATGGCGGCTTGGATGATGGCGAGGTCGAAGATTTTCCTTCCTCGATGGTCCGAGACTTGCAGTGTCGATGCCGATGTTTCTCTCTACGATCCCCTCGGTCCTGAGGGGGAGTAGAGGTAGTTGAAGGACAAGAAGTCAAGGCTGGACGCTCACCGGCCGATGGCCGATACTAGCGTGAAGTGGACGGTGCCGGTTCAGATGACGTTGATGCAAAAGACGGCATCGGAGTTTGAGAACAGAAGAGAAGTTCCATTTTCTCCATTCTGGCCTTGCGACCTTTTGGTGTCATTAAGGCACATTTGGTGCAAGTCAGGACATCATGCTCACACCCGAGACACATTACACAGACTTTATGCGGGTCTGTAATGGACATGGTACGAGTACAGTCCAGGCACCGACAGAACCCCACGCTTTGGCCTTTGAGAAATTTAGCCACGGTACAGTCGACAGCCAGTAGGCCATGAGGGACAAACTTGACGGGAATCGATCGAAACCGGGTAAAAAAACTTACCGGAGTACCGTGGAGTCAAAAATTCGAAGGAGGGACCCCTGTGGGGTATAAATATTGTTAGTAATTCCGTGAGGAAAATTCCTGTCAGGAATCTCTGTGGAGCTCCTTAACCCGTGTGGCTACTGCTGTGCGGAAAAAAGAAGACTGAAGGGGGTCCCCTGCTGGTTGCAGGGTTAGTGCCATCCTGGGCATGCCCAGTAGGTGCCAGTCAAAGTTCTAGAAACTTTGACAAAAGTGTTCCGTGATTGGGCTCCATCCTGTGATGTCACCCATATGTGAAGACTACCATCCTGCTTGTCCTGTGAGAAATAACCGATTCACATTTACCCATGCTAGACCTCTCATGATTTTTAAACTTCTCTATTTTATCCCCCTCAATCGTCTCTTCTCCATGCTGAACAGTCCTAACCTCTTTAGCCTTTCCTTATAGGGGAGCTATTCCATCCCCTTTCTCATTTTTGGTCGTCCTTCTCTAAACCTTCTCCATCACAACTATATCTTTCTTGAGATGCGGTGACCAGAATTGTACATAGTATTCAAGGTGTGGTCTCACCATGGAGCGATACAGAGGCATTATGACATTTTCCGTTTTATTCACCATTCCCTTCCTAATAATTCTTAACATTCTGTTTGCTTTTTTGACTGCTTCAGCACTCTGAGCTGACAATTTCAATGTATTATCCACTATGACGACTAGATCTCTTTCCTGGGTGATAGCTCCTAATATGGAACCTAACATCATGTAACTATAGCATGGGTTATTTTTCAGTACATGTACCTGACCTCAACCACTGTGCCTATCTGTCCAGTCCTTACGTCACTACAAGGGCCTGACCCCAAATGCTATGCCTTTCTGTCCACTGTCCAGCCGTTACATCACTACAAGGGCCTGACCCCAAATGCTGTGCGTGTCTGTCCAGCCCTTACATCACTACAAGGGCCTGACCTCAAACGCTGTGCCTGTCCAGCCCTTAAGTCACTACAAGGGCCTGACCCCAAACACTGTGCCTGTCTGTCCAGCCCTTACGTCACTACAAGGGCCTGACCTCAAATGCTGTGCCTGTCTGAGTTTAGTTCTAATTTCAGTTTCATGTATTTGTGCAGCACTTCTTTCCAGAATATTATTTTTCCTGTTTTGCAACATTTGGAATGTAAGAAATAAAAAGCTGACTTCAAATGTTTGGAGCTTGCATATTTCATATGCTCAATAGTTTTCATGACCTTCATAATATAGGCCATTTTCCCTAAATCTTTCTTAGGTGCCAACATTAATGTTTCAAGTACTATAGAAAACTGGTGGTAGTTGCGCTCTAGTTCATCCTCTGTGTTCCCATAGTTTACAGAGGCACTGTGTAGGGTACAAAGTCAACAAAGGTTGATATTGTAGATTTGGACTTGAGTAGCAGTTTTCTTATTTCTGAGAGCTCTTCAAGTTCCTTTGTCATCAGCTGAAGTGCATAAGTATAGTTAATAGCTTCTGGGTTTTCACAAATAATCTCCAACTCAGTTCTTGCTTCACAAATGGCAGTCTCCATTGCTCTAAAAGCATCCTCTGTTGAGATATCTTTCACAAATGAAAAAGATGCCATTTTCTTCTGGCAGTGAACCAGTTTAGGAAGAAGTGACAGATCAAACCACAACATACCTGCACAAAGGAAAGTGAACTCTCCCCAACTGTAGCCTATCTCTTAGTACCTACAGACCCATTTTGAACCAGAACAGCTGTTGACATGGAAACTTCTTCCATGTCACCACACTTTGAAGGCTTGGGCCCCACTCTAGTGGCCAAAGCATTCTAGGGAGCCCTTTCCTGCGCAAAGGAAAGGTAACTCTCCCTGGGTGTAGCATATCTCTTAGTACCTGCTGACCCATGTTGAACCAGAACCGCTGTTCAATGGAAACCTCCTCCACATCGCCACATTTGCCCAGGCTTGTGCCCCACTCTTGGGTTGAACCCATTTCAGGGTGTCCTTTCCTGTGCAAAGGAAAGGGAACTCTCCCCGGGTGTAGCCTGTCTCTTAGTACCCTATGACACATGTTGAACCAGAACCGCTGTTGATATGGAAACCTCCTCCATGTCGCCACACTTTGAATGCTCGGGCCCCACTCTAGTGGCCAACCCATTCTAGGGAGCCCTTTCCTGTGCAAAGGAAAGGGAACTCTCCCCGGGTGTAGCATATCTCTTAGTACCCGCTGGCCCATGTTGAATCAGAACCACTGTTGACATGGAAACCTCTTCCAATGTCTCAACACTTGCCCAGGCTCGTGTCCCACTCTCAGGGCAAACCCATTTCAGGGAGCCCTTTCCTGCGCAAAGGAAAGGGAACTCTCCCTGGGTGCAGCCTATCTCTTAGTACCCGCTGACCCATGTTGAACCAGAACCGCTGTTGATATGGAAACCTCCTCCATGTCGTCACACTTTGAATGCTCGGGCCCCACTCTAGTGGCCAACCCATTCTAGGGAGCCCTTTCCTGTGCAAAGGAAAGGGAACTCTCCCCGGGTGTAGCATATCTCTTAGTACCTGCTGGCCCATGTTGAATCAGAACCGCTGTTCACATAGTAACCTCCTCCATGTCGCCACACTTGCCCAGGTTCATTCCCCAGTCTAGGGGTGAACCCATTTCAGGGAGCCCTTTCCTATGCAAAGGAAAGGGAACTCTCCCTGGGTGTCGCCTTTCTCTTAACACCCACTGACATGTTGAACCAGAACTGCTGTTGACATGGAAACCTCCTCCACATCGTCACACTTTGAAGGCTTGGGTCCCATTCTAGGAGCCAACCCATTCTAGGGAGCCCTTTCCTGGGCAAAGGATAGGGAACTCTCCCCGGGTCTTACCTATTTCTTATCACCCTCTGACCCATGTTGAACTGCTGTTTACATGGAAACCTCCTCCACCTCAGCCTTCAAAATTCTCGTTTGTATGTCTACTACGTCCACCAGATTTTAAAAGACCAGTGAGAGCTCACTAGACGCCGACGGAACCACCCCATTCTAGGGGTGAACCCATTCTAGGGAGCCCTTTCCTGCACAAAGGAAAGGGAACTCTCCCCGGGGCCAGCCTGTCTTGCCCATATCAAAACCACAGGGACCTATCTACCTCAGCTCTGCTATCCTGTCTTGTCCCTATCAAAACCACAGGGACCAGACTACCTCCACTTTGCCAGCATGTCTTGCCCCTATCAATTTTCTGCCACTCTGCCTTGCTGCCATACACCAGATGACTCACTCTACTCCTTGTGATGTTCTTGTTTCCTCAGTGTGTTGGTGCTAGTCTTTCTGCTGCTTTGTCCCTTTATCGGCACCTTGTGGTTTTTTCTCTTCTTGCTAGGTTCCCCTTTCATTGTGCTGTAGGAATTTGATGCCACTTGTCTTGCCACTTTGCCTGTCGTGCTGCCTTCGAGGGTTCATGAACTGTTATCAGTGCTCTCTTTTGAAGCTGTGGTGTGTTTTTGACACTCTCGCTGCTGCTTTGCACCTCTGTTAAAGCACTCTTGCCACTCCTGGTACCCCTTTGCCTCTTTATGTATTTATTTATTTATTTTCTATACCGGTGTTTGATTTTACATATCACATCGGTTTACATTCAACCAAAAAATATGCTGGAAATCGGGTGTTTCCTTTGTCTAATACATTGAACATTTGTCTAATACATTGAACATTTGTAACATGGAAATGGTTAGCAAGTGATATGAATGGAACATGGAAATGGTTAACGAGATAGAGGAACATTAATGGAGGTCAAAGTGAAAGGAACTGTTATCATATTGTAGTCAGGCGTAGGATTTACGTCTTACAGTTAAGGACAAGGCGGAAGAGCTTCTATTTTACAGTGGTCAGGCCCAGAAATAATTTCTTATATTGGAGTCTCAGTGGTTGGTGAGAGGTTAATAGAATAGTAAGGGTGTATGTCGGTTGATAGGGGGCTGGTTGTTGACTGGGCTGTAGGGCTTTGTTCTAGTGTGGGAGTTCGGTCATGTTTTTGCTGTGAAGGCTTTAAGAAATAGCCAGGTTTTAAGATTTTTCTTGAAAGATTGGGGTGATTGGTCTGTTCTGAGTTCTGTGGGGAGCTTGTTCCACAGGGTGGGTCTGGCAAGTGATAGCGTCCATTCGCTTGTTGATAATTTGTGTGTTTCTTTTGGTGATGGTGTTTGTAGGAGTCTGGTGTTTGATGAGCGAAGGCACTTTGGTGCCACTTTGCCACAGACTAAGTATCTTGGAACTTTTTTCTCATTCTGATGATTGCTCCCCAGAAGTTTCATCAGAATTGATAAGAAAACCTGAATTCTGCAGCCAAAAATAGGCTGCAAATACTTCCTCCCATTGACTTTAATGGCAAATGAAAAACGAATGAAACTAATAAACAAATTGGTTTTCCCCGTATGAAACTAATGAAACAAATTTGGGTCCCTGCAAAACGAAAAATGAAACAAAACACATTTTTTCCTTCTGCTCATCCCTAGATAATACATTGAAATTGTTGGCTCAGTGTGCTGTGGCATCAAAAAAGCAAACAGAATGTTAGGAATAATTAGGAAGGGAATGGCAAATAAAACAGTGAATGTCATAATGCCTCTGTATTGCTGCATGATGAGACCACACTTGAATACTGTGTGCAGTTCTGGTCACCACATCTCAAAAAAGATATAGTTACCCAGGAGAAAGTGCAGAGAAGGTCAACCCAAATAATAAGGGGTATGGAATGGCTGCCCTATGAGGAAAGGCTTAAAAAGATTAGGGCTGTTCTGCTTGGAGAATTGATGGCTGAGTAAGGATATGATAACGGTCTATGAAATCATGAAAGGAGTTGAACTGGTTAATTTAAATTGGTTATTTACCCTCTCAGATAATAGAAGGACTAGGGAGTACGCCATGAAGTTAGCAAGTAGCTCATTTAAAACAAATCATAGAAATTTCTTTTTCACTCAACACATAGTTAAGCTCTGGAATTCATTGCCAGAGGATGTGGGTATAGCAGTTAGTATAACTGGGTTTCAAAGGTTTGGATAATAGAGATGTGTATCGTGTGATCGATCGTCTTAATGATCGATTTCGGCTGGGGGGGGAGGGAATCGGATCGTCGTGGTTTTGTTTTTCTAAATATCATGTAAATCGTGAATCGGGGGAGGGCGGGAAAACCGGCACATTAAAACATCCCTAAAACCCACCCCGACCCTTTAAAATAAATCCCCCACCCTCCAGAACCCCACCCAAAATGTCTTAAGTTACCTGGGGTCCAGTGGGGGAGTCCCATTGTGATCTTCCACTCTCGGGTGTCGGGCGCGTTGATAGAAAATGGCGCTGGCGCTACCTTTGCCCTGTCATATGACAGGGCAAAGGTAGCGCCGGCGCCATTTTGGTTCGTGTTCCCCGACGTCACGAGCGTAGAAGATCGCTCCTGGACCCCCGCTGGACCCCCAGGGACTTTTGGCCAGCTTGGGGGGGCCTCCTGACCCCCACAAGACTTGCCAAAAGTCCAGCGGGGGTCCGGGAACGACCTCCTGCGCTCGAATTGTGTTGGCGTATGGCCGGCGCCATTTTGCTGTACGGCAAAGCAAAAAGCGCCGGCCGTACGGCAACACGAGCCGAGCGCAGGAGGTCGTTCCCGGACCCCCGCTGGACTTTTGGCCCCCACAAGCTCGCCAAAAGTCCCTGAGGGTCCAGCGGGGGTCCGGGAGCGATCTTCTACGCTCGTGACGTCGGGGAACACGAACCAAAATGGTGCCGGCGCCATTTTCTATCAACGCGCCCAACGCCCGAGAGTGGAAGATCACAATGGGACCCCCCCACTGGACCCCAGGTAATTTAAGACATTTTGGGGGGGTTCGGGAGGGTGGGGGATTTATGTTAAAGGGTCGTGGTGGGTTTTAAGGATGTGCCGGTTTTCCCGCCCTCCCCTTCCCCTCCCCCTTCCCCCGATTTACGATTTTTGACGATAAATCGGGGGAATTCCTATTAAATATCGCCTCTAACGATTTTTGACGATTTAAAATATATCGGACGATATTTTAAATCATCAAAAAATGATTCACATCCCTATTGGATAAGTTCCTAAAGGAGAAGTCCAGAAAATGCTATTAATCAATAAAGAATAGTAGCTTGGGATATATTTAATATTTGGGTACTTGCCACGTTCTTGTGACTTGGATTGGCCACTGTTGGACACACAATGCTGGGCCTGATGGACCCTTGGTCTGACTCAGTATGGCATATCTTATGTTCTTATGTTCATGCCTACCTGCCATGCTTCAGAAGTACCACTTTAGTTCTCTTTCTGCTACCGCTCTGCTTTCCTTATGGGTCTTTCTGCTACTGTGCCACCTACCTGCCATGTCCTTTAACCCCTCTTAGGGATCTTGCTTTTATCACTCTGCCCTTTATTCCAACTTAGAGGTCTTGCTGACACATGCCTACCTGCCGCGCCACAGGTGTAGGGGTCTTACTGCTACCATTCTGCCTACCTACCATGTCCAAGTTGTATCACCTTAGGGGTCTTACTGTTAATGATCTGCCTACCTGCCATGCCTATTATGTACCAGCATGGGTGTTTTGGTGCCTTCATGCTGTTTGTTATTGTTTGTTATTGTTAATTTGTTGGTTTTGCTGGGGTGTATTATCTTCACAAAAAATTACAACTTTCTCCTCCCAGTCCATCTGTTTTATAGTTCCTCATTTTGTTCTACCCCACTACAGTTAAGAACATGCCATAATGGGTCAGACCAAGGGTCCATCAAGCCCATCAAGTTCCAGCCTGCTTCTTCCACCCTGCTTGTTGGTTATACTGGGGTGTTGTGTCCCCAGAAAAAAAATACAAGTTTCTCTTCATTTTATTGTAACCCTCTGCAATCCAGGCCTGATTCTTGCACCCTTTGTTTGTTGATTATACTACGGTGTTTTGCCCACAAAAAACCCTCAGTCAGAAGAAATACAGACTGAACAGAAAACATTTATTTATGTATGTATTTATTTATTTAAACAATTTAACTTCCAACAAATCTCAGAGGATTACAAGTAAAATACACAAATACATTTAAGGACAGCAATAATATATCATGAAACATATACAGGAGAGTCCTTTTATATATTTTGAATATGGTAAATGTTTCAGAAGGAAGAGAGAAATAATGCAACACCACTAGCTACCTATTCCAGCATCTAACAAAGGCCTGGATTTTCTATCAGCACACAGCTTACTGAATACCGCGGAACGGGGGGTAAAGCGGGGGCGGGCCTGCGAAAGCTGGCAGTGATTGCACCACCACATTGTTATTGCTGCCAGCTTTCGCACCCAATAGCGCCACCGTGAAAGGTAGTGCTATTGGGCGTGCTACTGGCGGCAATAATGGGTCTTACCTTATCGCCGCCAGCGAAGTTACCGCCACGTCCACCCCGACGCCACCCCTCCTCCTCTTCTGGTCCCGACTCCGCCCCTATCAAGCTATCGCATGTGGAAAGAGACTTTTTGCGTGCGATACCAATAGAAAATGACCCCCAAAGTTAGCTGCCTTAGAGTCAGAAAGAAGATTTGTAGGTCATGAAAAATCTCACTTTTCATACTCCTACTTAGGTCATGGCAAAGTACATCAAGCAGTGGCCGGAATTTTCCCTCTGACTAACTTCCCCTTCTTGTTTTACTAATCTACTAAATTCTTGAAGTTATTACATGCCTTAAAAAAAAAGAAATAATAGATTATAGTATGTATAATAATAAGCTTAATATTCCAAAAATGTAAAATATATCACTATATGATGGCATGTGGAATAAAATCAATAACATTTCAAAATTTAAAATATAAATACCCTAATGTACTCTACCTCCAATCCTAACTTAACTAGACGAAAAATGTATGCTCTAGCAGCAACTGCCTGAGAGTTTCAGCAGAAGGTCAGAGGGCAACTTGGTACATGGTGACTAGAGAAATAATACTTGGAAACTTTCTAATAACATTTTCTTCTTCCAAGGTTAGACAGTATGGAACTTTAATTTAGCAATATATACCTATTTAGAAAGATTTCAAACTTTTCCATTTCTGAGTTGGTTGGGCTGAAGTGCTCCTTTTAGAAATAAGAATAAAACATAAGTAATATAACAGTGGGATGGAAACTCTGGACAAAATCATCTCAAAACCTTATTTTATAAAATCTTGATGTAATAACCAAAGAAGCATTAAAGGCCTCTGATTTTGGGGTAAGACATGCTTCTTTTCATACATACTACCTGAACCCATCATATAGAAACTTTAATTTTTTTATAATTCCCATTAGTTTACATGTTCCTGGATAGCTGTCTTGAAAGCCAATGATTTGCAATTGTCAGGTATTAATTGGAATAAAAAGTACAACAAAAAAAGAAGAAAAAAACCATCAATGACATATTCAAATATTCCTCTTTTACTCCCTATCTGTCTGCTTTGCTGCCTCCTGTTGTCCCAATATTTCATCAATGCCACTTATGCTCCTGGTGTCTCCTTTAGTGCCTTTACAATTGAAAGAAAACAATCTCAGATTGAAAGTTAATTATGTACACGTACATTAGAAAAATGAAGATAATAGGGATGTGCAGAGCAAAATTTTATGTTCATATTTTTTATGTCCGAAAGGGGGTCCCACTTGCGGCCAATATGGACATAAAAAAAATCCAATGAGTTGGGTATATGTACATATGTGCAAAAAAAAAATTTAAACCCCCTCACCCTCCTTAATCCCCCCCCCAGACTTACCACAACTCCCTGGTGATCGAGCGAGGAGTGAGGACGTCATTTCTGCAATCCTTGGCGAGAAGCATGTGACGTCGGTGGCACGTCGAGTGACGCGGCGTCACGTGATTCCCGGCGAGTGACGCCGTCGAGTGACGCCGTCGAGTGACGCCGGCGTCACTCGACGTGCCGCCGACGTCACATGCTTCTCGCCAAGGATTGCAGAAATGGCGTCCTCACTCCTCGCTCCATCACCAGGGAGTTGTGGTAAGTCGGGGGGGGGGGATTAAGGAGGGTGAGGGGGTTTATATTTTTATTTTGGCTCAACAATCGCGATTTCCCACATATCGAACATATCTATGTTCGATATGTGGGAAATCCGATCGTTTATGTCGAATCAATTTTTTAAGTAAAAAAAAAATATGAGTTGCGTTTTACTAATGCGGTCAATCCGAATGCACACCCCTAGAAGATAATGCCTCACTGCTTTTTAAAACTGGATTTGTTAGCTTCCATGTCCTCATTTACTGCCTTAAATGTACAAAAGAAAGTAATACCAGGAATAAGGATGTACATTGGTTTGAAACAAAGGTGAAAAACATGATAAATGAGCCTGTTTTAATTTCATTTCAAACAAAAACGCTTTATCCCAAATAAAAAAACATTGCTGAATTTTTTATTTTTGGGACATAATGGGGCCCACATGCTAAACTGGGCTTCCATCAGGGCCAGGTCTTAGTGTAGCCCCCATTGCTGAGAACCAGACCCAGGACCTAGGAAGTTCCTGATGCCAGTGACTGGCTGAATCCATGTTCCATTGCCGAGGCCCAATGCAGGGGCCCGGCAGAGGCTTGGGCCTATGTCTAGGCTTAGTCTCATGTCTGGCAGAGGCCAGATTCCATCATTGAAGCCTAGGCCTAGGCCCAGGACTACCAATCTCCCAAATTTTTTTCTTCTTCTGCCCTCTTCAAAATGATGCCAGCAGGTGAAAGCACGCATTCCTTTGATGTCCTGAGTGGATGATGCCATGTTGTTGTTGTATGGTCTTGGTCATTTTTCTTTGATAGTGAGGTCATTTGAGATGAGCTTGCCAGATGAATAAATGCATCAAACCTCCTCTCTGTACATTCCTATCCAGGAATAGAAGGTTCACAGATCTATTTATTTATTTATTTTTTTTTTTTTTTTTTACAAGTTTCTTATATACTGCTTATACATGATATGGTCTAGGCGGTTTACAAATTAGATAGCATGTACATAATTCAAAAAATAAAAACATAGGCAAACAGTAATAAAAGTACAATTGAAATTAAATAAAATTAAAAGTTTTAAAAACAGAGTAAATAAACACAACATGATACAGAAGAAAATAAAATAAGTAGGATGGTGATGATTTAAAGTTGGTATTCTGCATAAGCAGTAAAAAAATAAATTTATATGTATGATATGAGCTCCATTGTAGAACATGCCTGCAGAACCATTGAATGCATCCTAACTTTGGAGAACTGGCAGTTCAGGCTGACCTCAGATACTGAATGGTCTATGCTCACTTGGGGAGGGGTGTCATTTATTATGCCACAATATTTTACAGCGGGAATGGAAAAATGTCACAGAAGGGGTTGTTCCCATGATATCTGGCTCCTCCCTGGGAAAACGGCCATTTCCTTGCAATATTTTTATAGTGGAAAAACTCTAAGAGAAAAAATATTGCAAAGGAGCCCATGAAAACCATGCAATGACATGGGATTGACCATCTTAAATGGTGACTGGCTGAAAAAGCAACCCCCTCCAAAGTGAATCCCTCCTGGAGGTCTGCGTAGACCTTTCCTTACCCCATCTCTGCCCATACTAAACATAATTTTTAAAATTGCTCCAATTGTCTTGTGGTCCCATTCCAAAACCCTTTCATATTCCAAAACCAACACTCCCTAATTCAAAAAATACCCCTTAAGGAAGTCATCCAACACCCCTGCCCCATGCACCCCTTTCATAGAATACTCCCAAGCTCTGGGCCAGTCAATGCCATTTTTCAAAATGGCACTGGCCAGCTCAGAGCCTAGGGAACACTTAGGGGTAGATTTTTAAAAACGACGCGTTTGCGTACTTTTGTTCGCGCTTTAGGCGCAAACAAAAGTACGCTGGATTTTAGTAGATACGCGCGTAGCCGTATCTACTAAAATCTGCTAAAAATCTGCTAAAATCTTAGTAGATACGCGCGTAGCCGTATCTACTAAAATCTGCTAAAAATCTGCTAAAATCCAGGATCTGCGCCCTGTCAGGCAAAGGTAGCGCCGGCGCCATTTCTATTAATGCAGCCGTGGCCCGAGAGTGGAAGATCACACCGGGACCCCCCCACTGGACCCCAGGTAATTTAAAACATTTGGGGGGGGGGGGGTTCGGGAGGGTGGGGGATTTATTTTAAAGGGTCGGGGTAAGTTTTAGGGTTGTTTTAGTGTGCCGGTTTTCCCACCCTCCCCCTTCCCCTCCCCCTCCCCCGATTTACAATTTTTGATGATAAATCGGGGAAATTCCTATTGTATCGTGCCTCTAACAATTTTTGACGATTTAAAATATATCGGACAATTTTTTAAATCGTCAAAAAATGATTCACATCCCTACCATGCATTATGGTTTTTCGCATGTGAAAATGCCTTAACGTGATTTGATAAATGACCCTGAAAGATTGGTTACAGTGATGGTATTCATTGGCAGGCATTATCAAGTCAAGTTTTCTAGCCCCTATTACAATTGATCTATTACATAAGGCAGAGATTACCAATAATTGAAGTGAAATGATCATTTTCATGTCTTACTGAATCTTGCATTTTCTCATTTGATTATTCTTCATAATTTATTATCTTTTGTCCTTCTTGTTTTTGTAGGTATGTCAATTCTGATGATTTTATGTTAAATTATAAGCATTTTTTAATAGCTATGTTTTTAATTCATTTTTAAATTTCTTTCTATCTGGTAAAATACATAGCGCCTCAGGCAGAGAGTTCCAGAGCTGTGGACCTGCTATTTGCTGTGGACCTGCTATTTCTTGTTTGCATCAGTTGTGTGTTCCTTATTGTAGGAGTAGACAAAAGACCTTTATTTTGAGATCTTAGTGTTCATTGAGGATTGTACGGTTGAAGTGTTACTCCTAATAAACCAGTGTTATTGGCATGAATGGTGTTGAATACTATCTTAAAACTTTATAGTAGATTCTAGATTGTACTGGTAACCAATGCAGTGATATTTGCATGGGTGTAATGTGATCATATTTCCTTGATCCTAATAATAGTCTCACTGCAGTGTTTTGTAATTGTTGTAGTGGTTTAAGTGACTTGCTGGATGACCTAGTAAAAGGGAATTACAGTAGTCAAGGTTTGAGAAGATTAGTGTTTTCAATACAATACAGTAAAAGTTAATAATGGTTTCAACCATTAGCATAACCCTGATGTGCATTTTCATTGTGAGGTTCTCATCTAGCTGTACACCTAAAACCCGTACTTGATTTGAGGGGTTAATTTGAAAATTACCCACTCAGTAAAATGATTTCAGCCTTTTGGGGGTTTAATGTTAGTTTGAGTTGCGATAGTTCTTGTTGTATTGCTTTCATTTATGTAGAGAGTTTCAAAGCTGTGTTTTAAAATGATTTGGAGAATGGAATATAAATCTCTAAGTCATCAGTGTACAAGGAGAAAGTTATTCCTAGATTAGTCAGTAATTTACACAGTTGGAGCATGTAAATATTGAATAGGGTTGCTGAGAGGGCTGAACCTTGAGGGACACCTGTATCACACTGGAAAGAGTCTGATAAATGGTTGTCTAGTTTGACTTGGAATGTTCTGTTAGATAGAAATGAAGTGAATCATCTGAGAACTATGCCGTTGATCCCTGTGTTTCTCATCTGATGGCATAACAGGGTATGATCCACAGTTTCAAAGGTTGCTGTTAAGTCAATTAGCACTAAGCAATAAGATGCATCTGCGTCAAGCCCTCATAAGTGTGGGTGTAGAATATTGTTATCTTTACAAGTTGGGTTAATACTGCTTTCTCAAGGACTTTTGTTAGGAACAGCAAGTTGGATATTGGGCGATAGTTGTCCAAGTTGTCAGTTCCACCAGACTTATATTTTAGGATCAGCTTTATCACTACTTGTTATAATCCATGTGGTATAATTCCTTCTGAAAGAGAATGATTAATTATGGTTATGATCGTCAGAGTGATGACATGGTGTACTTGTTTCAATGAACTGGTTGATATTGGGTCACTTGGGTGAGCAGCAGGTTTAATTTTAGCAGTGATATTACTGGTTTCCATTTTTGATACTCTATCAAATGTGGACCACTTACCTATGTCATTTGAGTCTTCAGGTGCATTTGTTAGAGGATTGTTAGTGAATTGTTTTTTCAACTTATTGATTTTGTCTATGAGGGCAGTGGCATATTCATTGCAAGAGGCCTTTGTGAAGTTGTTGTTTCTCTATATAGCAGATATCAGGTCTTTAATTAAATTTTTAATAGTCTCAAAGAACTGTTTAGAATTAAATATAACCCCGCAAATTTGGCATAGTAATCTTTTTTTGCTTTGTTGGATAGTGTACGGTATTTTGTAAGGACAGATTTATATTTTCCTAAGGATTCATCAGAAGGGCATTTCTGCAATTGTTTCTCTAATTTTATTAGGTTCTGTTTAGTGCTTCTCAATTCATCATTGTACCATGGCCTCTTATTTTTGGAGTTGTTCCTTTCTTTTTTAATAGTTTTTGTCTAGACAGGACTAAGGTTTTCTGCTATGTCATTGACTATCTTATCCCATGAATCAAATGCTGATGTGGAATTGTTTACATTTGGTTCATGGATTTTATTTTCTATTGTTTCAGTGAGTACTTCCATCTCTATCTTTTTCCTGAAAGTAAATGCACTAACTAGGCCTTTGGTGCAGGATAATGTCGGTATATAAGGAGAAGGCTGGACAATTATGATAATCAACGAAATAATAGAATCCATAATATTTCAATTTAATGAATGTGGACTTTCTGGTTGCTATAGTTTGATTATTTAGTTTACACTGCACTTGACACAGATTTTGGAGAGTGAGCAGGATACCATGCCACCTTTTACAAAAGCTTTATATTTTCTGCCCAAAAAAAAAGGAGCAGAGACTTCCTAAAACTCTACCAAACTCTTAATTGAAGAGATCACCTGCATTAAAAACAAATTTCCAACAGCAGCAACATCAATTGGAAATCAGAAGCCATCAGATCATCCTTTAGATGAAAAAAAGAAGACTATTGGTTTAATTTCCATTTGAATCAAATAGTGATTGAATTTTGCATCTTGCATAGTAGTGTGGGGATAAAAGATGAATGGTAAAAGAATTTTAATATCCCCTGGGTTTGTGAAGTGAAACAGTTGAAGGGGAGATTCTTTTTGGTACAAAGAGAAGAAGTCCTAGATATTAGCAAGAAATTCAGCATTCTGCTTTCTTGAAAACCTCAGCTAAGATGGGAAAACAAAGAATAAACACATTTTTAAAACTGAGATCAGTTAGACATGCTTATTGTGGGTAATCCTGTATTGCGGGTAATATCCTGTTATCCAAAAAGTAGAGATACATTCCACAACTGTAGCTTGGAAACCCCCCCCTCCCCCCAATAAACATTCAAACAGAATATAACAAATTGTATATTTAATTTGTTATATTCTGGACATAATTTCAGTTCAAAACAAGCTCTTAGCCTGCTGAAAATAAGTGCTTAACAGGAATCCAGCTTAGTTGCTAAAATTTAGCCACTGAGCATTTTTGAATATGAACCTCTCCATACCTTGGTTTTTGATGCTTCTGTGGTTGTTCCCTTACTCCTCATTACATCTTAGGGTTTTTATGTCACTGTGCTATTTACCTTATTAGTCATTCTGGGGTGGATTTTAAAAGCCCTGCTCGCGTAAATCCGCCCGGATTTACGCGAGCAGGGCCTTGCGCGCCGGCGTGCCTATTTTCCATAGGCCTGCCGGCGCACGAAGAGCCCCGGGACTCGGGTAAGTCCCGGGGTTTTTTGTCGGGGGCGTGTCGGGGGCGTGTCGGGGGCGTGGCCGATTGACGAGACGTTTCGGGGGCGGGACGCGGCGTTTCGGGGGCGGGCCCGGGGGCGTGGTTTCGGCCAGGGGCGGTCCGGGGGCATGGCCGCGCCCTCCGTAACCGCCCCCGGGTTGCGTCTTGGCGCGCCAGCGGCCCGCTGGAGCGCGTGGATTTACTTCTCCCTCCGGGAGGCATAAATCTGTGGACAAAGGTAGGGGGGGTTTTAGATAGGGCCGGGGGGGGTGGGTTAGGTAGAGGAAGGGAGGGGAAGGTGAGAGGAGGGCGAAAGAGAGTTCCCTTCGAGGCAGGCTGCGCGGCTCGGCACGCGCCGGCTGCCCAAAATCGGCAGCCTTGCGCGTGCCGATCCTGGACTTTTGGCCAGCTTGGGGAGGGGGCTCCTGACCCCCACAAGACTTGCCAAAAGTCCAGCGGGGGTCCAGAACGACCTCCTGCAGTCGATCTCCTGCCGGCGCCATTTTCCGTACGGAAAAACAATTTGCGGCAGGAGATCGCTCCCGGACCCCCGCTGGACCCCCAGGGACTTTTGGCCAGCTTGGGGGGGCCTCCTGACCCCCACAAGACTTGCCAAAAATCCAGCGGGGGTCCGGAACGACCTCCTGCAGTCGAATCGTGTTGGTCTATGGCCGGCGCCATTTTGTGCCGCCATTTTGCAAAATGGCGGCGCAAAATGGCGCCGGCTGAAGACAACACGATTCGATTTCAGGAGGCCGTTCCGGACCCCCGCTGGACCCCCAGGTAATTTAAGGCATTGGGGGGGGGGGTTCGGGAGGGTGGGGAATTTAATTTAAAGGGTCGGGGGTGGGTTTTAGGGTGTTTTAGTGTGCCGGTTTTCCCACCCTCCCCCTTCCCCCGATTTACGATTTTTTGACGATAAATCGGGGGAATTGTTATTGTATCGTGGCCCTAACGATTTTTGACGATTTAAAATATATCGGACGATATTTTAAATCGTCAAAAAACGATTCACATCCCTAATGTTTGGAGAAACTCTTTTGTGATAACTAGTGAGAAATACATGGGGAGTTAACTTAATGGAAGCACTGGGTACTTTTGAATATAAGTACCTATGAGGTAGATTTTAAAAGCATTGCTTGTGCAAAAATGGCCACATACGTGCGTAAGTGAACAGCATGCGAGTAATGTGAATTTCAAGAAGCTGGGAAGGACATGCATACATACCTGTAAGCGTGTGCAATAACAACAAATTTTGCAAAGGCATCACAAATATATTACATGCGTAACTTTGCTACAGGTCCTCATGTGAGAGAGAGAGAGAGAGACTATAAATATGTACCACTGTTAATTGGGGTGGGTTTTCGCAAGGTGGGTTGGGGTTTGGGGGGCAGTGTTACAGACACATTTTTAGTGGTATTCATTGTAAAACTGACATCACTAAAGAATTTTAGTCTTTATAATCGATGAAAAGGAGTTGATTTGTACAATGTAGCTAGCAGAGACTGCATTATAAAATCTACTCCTCTGATTAGACTTTTCATTACTTATAAGGATAAAATTTCTTTAGGGAAAGTGGCAGCGCCACTCTATCAACGGGATGGACCAGCTAGAATGAGACTTCCTGATATCCTCATTGTCATTGCTTCCAGGATGGGGAGAGGAGTTACCCCCAGAAATAGATTTCATGGCTCTCCTGTGTACGCATAACTCAGGAGCAGGTAACATTGAACATCCACCAACAGAATCCTCAGAGGCTAATCTTCCCCCTTCCCTCCCTCTACCACTGGCCGCATCACAAGACTTTATTGCGGCAGCTGGGGAAGAGGAGGGGACCCCCTCGAGGACCATACCCAGTAAAGGTGGGGTGCCGTGCTCTATTCCAGGGCTTATCCCTGGAATCCTCAATCCTAGCAGGGGGGAGGGGAGTCCAACACAATTGATAAAGGAAAAGGATGATGCAGTGACTGGGGATGAGATGCCCATCCCAGAGGCAGATACCCCAACCCTTTTCCACCAGGGACTAGTGACCTTTGACACGTTATCTTAGGACACAGCCAGACGCAGGGGGAGGGCACACAAAAGACCAATGAGAGCAACAGAGGGATCTCATAGAACCCACAGAGGGTAGGCTCTCCCCATACGCTTCTAAGAAAGAACTCCATGCTCTGGGCATCCCAGAGAGGACCAGGGGTAAAACAAGCTCACTCCATTTAATCCCCTTCTATGAGCTGGACCGCTTTTAGCGGGAGCATGCTGGAAAGAGTAATAGAGTGGACAAGGCTCTTGAGAGGTGACCCAACATGGCCAGCTTTGCAATTCTGCGAAGGCTATGGTGGACCATCTCTAAAAGAGAAGACTGGTAGGCTCTTTGGATACTAAGAGAGCATGGTTCGATGCAAATTTTTAAAAGTGGTGGGATTGACACATATATGCTCACCACAATCTGTGATACCTGTGTGAAAGGGAAACTCACCCTACAGTCTGATTGTCTCACATTTGTGAAGAACCTGCTGTTAGAAAAGGTCTGTGAACAGAAGCGCCTTAGGCAGAGACAGATTAGGCATGAAGCAGAGGAGGAAACAATGGGCACTTTAGAGAGTAGTGGAAGCCCAAGCAGGAGCAGCACTCTGTCAGCGACAGTTAGTACTTCCTCCTCCACTTCAGTACGCCAAAGTCATGTTGTCCCTAAAAAAATCATCTCTTCTGTCACAGGCTAGAGCGAAAGCATGCTGGCAAGAAGGACTCTCAGCCCACCCAAGCAAAGAAGACACCAGCACAAATGTCAGTGACATGGTATCTCACAGAGCACACTGAGGACATGGAGACAGATCTGCTGCCATATCGGGCACACAAGTCCACTGTCTGGCCACACCTAGCCAAAGTGGCTCAGCGATATCTGTAATGTCCACCAACCAGTGTGCCCAGTGAACGTGTCCTTTCAATGACAGGGGATATCATGAGCCCTGATCGCTCAAGCCTGTCACCAGAATTGATGGAAAAGCTAGTGTATTTGAAAATAAAAATACCTTTGGGTTTCCATATTTTCCCTGTGAATGGCAAGATGAATAAAAGCACTTTAAAGCCTTGCAGCAGCTCTGCCTGCCTCATATGCTCCAGATATATCAGCACATGGAGCTGACTTCATTTACTCTACCTCCTTGTTTTGCCCCTATCAATACCACAGGGGCCTGACCTTATGCACTGTGCCTGTTTGTCTCGCCCCTTATGTCACTACAAAGGCCTGACCTCATGAACTGTACCTGTCTTTCTCACGCCTTATGTTACTACAAGGGCCTGACCTCATTGCTATGCCTGCCTCTCTCATGCCTTATGTCACTACAAGGGCATGACCTCATTGTTGTGCCTGTCTGTCTCACCCCTTATGTCACTACAAGGGCCTGACCTCATTGCTGTGCCTGTCTGTCTTGCCACTTATGTCACTACAAGGGCCTGACCTCATGCCCTGTACCTGTCTGTCTCGCGCCTTATGTCACTACAAGAACCTGACCTCATTGCTGAGCCTGTCTCGCCCCTTATATCACTAGAAGGGTCTGACCTCATTGCTATGCCTGTCTGTCTCAATACATGGCCTGACCTCATGCGCTGTGCCTGTCTGTCTCACGCCTTATGTCACTACAAGGGCCTAACCTCATTGCTATGCCTGTCTGTCTCGCCCCTTATGTCACTACAAGGGCATGACCTCATTGCTGTACCTGTCTGTCTTGCTGATTATGTCACTGATACATACAGGAAAAGGAAAATTGGTCCTTACCTGCTAATTTTCATTCCTGTAGTAACATGGATCAGTCCAGAGTCCCGCCCTTTTCAGCATGAAGATAATGGAGAGTCTGCTCGTTCAATACTTCTTTATATTCTCTGCAGACAGGTTCTTCAAAGTTTTTCAAAGTTTTCAAGGGTTCTGATCCTACTTGGGGTTAGTGATCTGATTTTTATCACCGGTCATAGCCGGTATGAGGTTCACAATGTTCTGGTTAATTAATTTTAAGATATTCTTCTTTGATACCACGTAATATTGATGAACTGTAGGTGGCACCTGAGGGTATAAGACAGAGTCAGTCAAAACGTTTCTGACTCCATCTGCTGGTGGGGAGGCAAAACCCAGGAATTTGGACTGACCCATGCTGAAATGCTGTTCACATGGAACCCTTCTCCACTTCGGCCTTCAATGTTCTCATTTGAATATTTTCTACTACTACCAAGATCTGTATCCGTGGCTGCTCCACCCAGGCCCTCACCCTGGGCTTCCATGCCCACCGCAGTGGCCCTCCTACTCGTCATGGCTTAGTCTCCGTGGCAACGGCCGGGTATGGCCCCGACACTCCAGCACCGTCCATTTTCAGGGCTACTTGATTTGGCAGGTTAGTTGTTACACACTCTGTAGTATATTCGACTTCCATGGCCACCGTCCTGCTGTCTATATCAACCAACACCTTTTCTGGGGTCTGATAAGCGTTGGCATCAGGTGCCATAACCCGGCGTTCGGTTCATCCCGCAGCAGCAGTTCTGCTTACCAAAAGTGGCCCACTTGCATCCCATGCCCGGCTCCATACTTGCGAGCTGGGCATCCTAACCATTTAAAGTTTGAGAATAGGTTGAGATCATTTTGGCCCCAAGACCTCTACTCATTCGCTTTACCAGATAAAACTGGGGGAACGGCCTGAGCACCAGCTATCCTGAGGGGAAACTTCAGAAGGAAGCAGCTACTAGATGGTTCAATTAGTCTTTTGCCCCTATACCCAGGTCAGATGACCGATTTGCACATCAGGACCACTACGGACCTCCACCAGAGTTTCCTCTGGCTTTGCTCTGCCCAGGCATAGTTTACCATCTTTCAGGTCCTTTCATGTGCGCTCATGTTCTACCTTTCCGACGGGGCAGGTGAGAAGGTCTGTCCGCCTGCCGCCGGGACACGGCAGGATACCACCTCAGCCAGCGCAAGCCGGCCTTCACCTTCATTGCACCACAGGGTTTCGGGAGGCCCTCCGATTAGCGCACATGTTAGACTCCTTGGTTCATGTTTCAAGACAGGTTGGGTGGGTCACCAACATCGCCACGGACCTCTGGCATCTGGCGTGGGCCTCCCCACCCAGTGGCACGATGCAGTCAGGGCGCACTGAGGACAGTCCGCCCTTCTGACAGTTGCGCTGGGAGCAGGGGGCCCCATTCCCCTTCCCCCCTGACCCGCCCCCTCGTAAGGGGGAGGGTGTTCTAGAGGAGGGCACGGCAGCGGTCATCTCCCTTGGCCCTGGAGGAAATGGCGAAGCTGCTGCCGGGGGGGGGGGGGGGGGGCTATAACACATGCCACTGGAGCGACGATCCACCTATCCCCCAAGTCCTTCCCAGCTGACCCGGACCCGGTCGTGGTGCACCACCTCAGAGGAAATGCACTCTGTGGGGGCCGAGGCCATCCAGGAGGCATTCCCCGCCCAAGAGGGATCCACCGCCCCATTCTGACCAACCTTTTAATGGTTCCACGCCCTGTTGAACTCTCTCTTCAAAGTTATTTTCAACTTTCCCTTATGGTACTTGTTGACTATCGATCTCGTGCCGGTGTTTAGCCTTAGATGGAGTTCACCACCTACTTTGGGCTGCATTCCCAAACAACCTGACTCTGAGAAGACATGGTCCTGGCTCACCAGGGGCTGCTACTGGCTTAACACCATCTGCGGGCTGAGCCTCATCTTGTCTTGCCTGCCTGTCTTGCACCTATCAACACCACAGGGACCTGTATACCTCCACTGTGCCTGCCTGTCATGCCCCTATCAATACAACAGGGACCTTACTACCTCCAGTGTGCCTGCCTGTCTTGCCCCTATCAACACCAGAGGGACCTGTATACCTCCACTGTGCCTGCCTGTCATGCCCCTATCAATACAACAGGGACCTTACTACCTCCAGTGTGCCTGCCTGCCTTGCCCCTATCAACAGCAGAGGGGCCTGTCAACCTCCACTGTGCCTGCCTGTCTTGCCCCTATCAATACCACAGGGACCTTACTACCTCCAGTGTGCCTGCCTGTCTTGCCCCTATCAACAGCAGAGGGGCCTGTCAACCTCCACTGTGCCTGCCTGTCTTGCCCCTATCAATACCACAGGGACCTTACTACCTCCAGTGTGCCTGCCTGTCATGCCCCTATCAACACCACAGGGACCTCACTATCTCCACTGTGCCTGCCTGTCAAGCCCCTATCAACACCAGAGGAGCCTGTCTACCTCCACTGTGTCTGCCTGTCATGGCCCTATCAAAACCACAGGGACCTAATTACCTCCACTGTGCCTGCCTGTCTTGCCTCTATCAACACAAGAGGGGCCTGTCTACCTCCACTCTGCCTGCCTGTCATGCCCTTATCAACACCACAGGGACCTGACTACCTTCACTGTGCCTGTCTGTCTTGCCCCTATCAACACCAGAGGGGCCTGTCTACAAGGCACTGTGCCTGTGGCTAGGCAGTTTTGCAGGCTCATGCATATTGAGACAGCGGTGCTCTGTGAAGCCAAATCCCCAGTGGGCCTCTTTTGTATTTACCACTTTGTTGTGTGCACATACATTACATTAGTGCACATCAAGGCACTGTGCCTGTGGGCAGCCAGTTTTGCAGACTCACGTATACTGGGTCACCGATGCTCGCTGAAGCCAAATCCCCAGTGGGCCTCTTTTGTAGTTACCACTTTGTTGTGTACACATACATTACATTAGTGCACATCAAGGCACTGCTATGGGCAGCCAGGTTTGCAGACTCACATATACTGGGGCACCGATGCTCGCTGAAGCCAAATCCCCAGTGGGCCTCTTTTGGAAATAATTATTTTAATTGAAATCCCTAGTAGGCAGTGACATTAAATCCATAATGTCAGGGAAAGCTAGATGTGTTCAGGTGATTGGGACTGGGAAAGGAGACACCTCAAAAGGGAGTGCCAGTCCCCATTAAAGTTAAAAAGGGACCTGTTTGCAATCTAAAATCTCAGGAAGGGCAGGCAGTTCCACCTGGAAAAAAATGAAATCTAAATATGATGCATCGCCACCTCCTTTTTCTGACCCTGTATTTTTGGAGGTGAGGGAAGGGGAGGCTGAGTCATGCAAGATAAAATGTCAACATCTAAAAGCAGCAGTGGGACAGCAGTCTCGACTTAGCCTTGACAATGTAGTGCAGACACTGCTTCTGATTCCGATGAAGAATCATCTTGTGTTGAATTCTCATCAGAAATGGAAGAAGTAATAGCTGACGAAGTTTTAGGAGGATTCGTTAGTCCTATCTTAGCCTCTACTTCAGTGCAGCAGGGGACAGATGAAACTGATGATGAGGAGGAAGAGCAGTCAGCGCAGGCACAGAGTGTGACTGATGCCCCTGGCCTTGCTTCTCACGGTGCACCCACTACTTCAGCTCCAGTGCCAGCATCCACCCCCAAAGGCTATGGAGAAGGGATCATGAAAGAAATCTGCGATCTGGAGCCACTTTAAAGTCTAATTACTGTGGCAGGGCTATAAGCAGAGGCAAGCAAATGGGACATCTATCTAATTTTGGCATGATGCATCATATGAAGAGGCAACACCCAACAACAGTACTGCCATCTGGGGATGGTGGCAGTACCAGTCAGGGGACCCTTTTTTCCAGGCAGCATAAAGTGGTTGAAAAAGAGCAGTCGCCCCACCCCCTCAGCCCTAGCAGTCAGGTGGCAGGCCAGCAACCCCCTGACATTTTTTAAATTTATTTTAATACTTTTTTTTTTTATATCGGCATTCGTGGTTACATCATATCGGTTTATATCCGAACTAAAGGTGGAAAATACATAAAACAGGTACTGGGGATGGGACAAGGGAGAAAGAGAGGCCGAGTGGTAGCAAAAACAGAGCAACAAATAATATAATAAAACTAACAAGCAGCAATATCACATGTGGCAGAAGCGACAACCCACCATGGAGGAAATGGGGTGGAGTGCATTAACGCTATCCCGGGGTAGGAGGCAGGCAGCCTCAAAAGTTGTAACCAGGAGCATTGGGGAAATTATTGTCCTTGATGACCAGCCCTTGCAGAATGTGGGGTTCAAGAATTTCTGCTCCAGAACCACATTTAGCAGAAAGGTCATCCCCAGCCTGTATAAGCAGTGTCACAGTCGCATGCAAGCGCTGCTAGCTAAGGCAGAGGGGAGTGTGCATTTCACCTGCGATATCTGGACCACCATGAATGCTGCACACTCTTACCTCTCCCTGACAGCACACTGGTGGGTCCTGGCTGAGGCAGGGGCAGGCAGCAGCTCTATTAGTGAACAAGTATCAGTATGGAAGTGGGCTTTACTGCACACCTACCAGACGGACGAGGCCCATACCTCAGCCAATATTCTAGCATGCATCACACACATGCTGGCGGACTGGCAACTACACCAGCAAGACAGGAATCTTCAGGCAGGGTTCTTTGTCACAGACAATGGTGCAAACATGGTTAAGGCAATAACCAACGGGCACTTTCAGTGTTTTGCACACACACTACACCTGGTAGTGAAGTCAGCTCTGGGGTTGGAGTCCAATGACCAAGAGAATGAATACTTGCATACCTTAATACGCAAGTGCAGGAACATAGCAGCGCACTTCCACAGAAGTGTGAAGGCGGGGCAGGTTCTCTGACAAAAGCAGACTGATTTGGAGATGCATCACAAGCATCTCATTCAAGACATTGCCACCCGGTGGATTTCCACTTATATGATGCTGCAGAAGTTAGTGGAGCTGCAGACACCCCTTCATGAACTTTCTGGTTCAATGGACATAGGTGTGCAGAATCCCCTAGGGCATCATGATTGGTTAGTCAAGAGTCAGCTGGTAAAAATCCTGCAGCCCTTCAAGGATGTCACTGAGGAGCTGTGTTCCAGGAGCTGAGTTCCAGACATCATCCCTATATTTAATTTTCTGGAGGAAAGTTTGGAGGCCTTTAAACAGGAAGAGGGAATGACGGTTGGGGTGCTGCATTGTCTGGACGTTTTGCAGCAGCAGGTGGAAGAGAGATTAAGACTAGAGAGACAGCAGCTGACATGAGTGACTCTGGGCACACCCAAGCAAAGGAGACACCAGCACAACAGTGACACAGAATCTCTCAGAGCCCACAGAGAAATGCAAACAGATCCGCTGGCATATTGGGCACACAAGTCCACTGTCTGGCCACACCTAGCCAAAGTGGCTCAGCGATATCTGTCATGTCCATCAACCAGTGTGCCCAGCGAACGTGTATTTTCAATGACAGGGGATATCTCACCGCTCAAGGCTGGCACCAGAGTTGAAGGAAATGCTAGTGTTCTTGAAAATAAACCTGCCTTTGCTTGGGTTTCCAAATTTTCCCTGTGAATGGCAAGATCAATAAAACGCTGTGCCTGTCCGTCCACTGACCAGGCCGTACGTTCCTACAAGGGCCTGACCTCGAATGCTGTGCCTGTCCATCCAAGCTTTGTCTCTACGAGGGGTTGACCTCTAATGCTGTGCCTGTCCATCCAGATCTTATGTGTCTACGAGGATTTGACCTCGAATGCTATGCCTGTCCGTCCACATTTGGAATGTAAAAACATAAAAAGCTGACTTAGTTCTTGCTTCACAAATGGCAGTCTCTATTGCTCTAAAAGTATCCTCTGTTGAATTATCTTTCAGAAATGGAAAAGATGCCATTTTCTTTTGGCAGTGTACCAGTTCAAGAAGAAGTGACAGATCAAACCAC
The DNA here is from genome assembly GCF_901001135.1 of Rhinatrema bivittatum. NCBI lineage: Eukaryota > Metazoa > Chordata > Amphibia > Gymnophiona > Rhinatrematidae > Rhinatrema > Rhinatrema bivittatum. Next base: position 326,227,873 of record NC_042619.1, read on the forward strand.
AACATACCTGCACAAAGGAAATCCTCTAATGCTGTGCCTGTCCGTCCAGGCCTTATGTCCCTAAAAGTGTTTGACCTCTAATGCTGCGCCTGTCTGTCCAGGCCTTATGTCTCTATGAGGGTTTGACCTCTAATGTGCCTGACTGTCCAGGCCTTATGTCTCTATGAGGATTTGACCTCGAATTCTGTGCCTGTCCATCCACATTTGGAATGTAAGAACATAAAAAGCTGACTTCAGTTCTTGCTTCACAAATGGCAATCTCTATTGCTCTAAATGTATCCTCTGTTGAATTATCTTTCCGAAATGGAAAAGATGCCATTTTCTTCTGGCAGTATACCAGTTCAAGAAAAAGTGACAGATCAAACCACAACATACCTGCACAATGGAAATCCTCTAATGCTGTGCCTGTCTGTCCAGGCCTTATGTCCCTAAAAGTGTTTGACCTCTAATGCTGTGCCTGTTCATCCAGGCCTTATGTCTCTATGAGGGTTCGACCTCTAATGCTATGCCTGTCTGTCCAGGCTTTACGTCTCTATGAGGGTTTGACCTCGAATGCTGTGCCTGTCCATCCAGGCTTTACGTACTATGAGGGTTTGACCTCTAATGCTGTGCCTCTCTGTCCAGGCTTTATGTCTCTATGAGGGTTTGACCTCGAATGCTGTGCCTGTCCATCCAGGATTTACATCTCTATGAGGGTTTGACCTCTAACGATGTGCCTGTCCATCCAGGCCTTATGTCTCTATGAGGGTATGGCCTTGAATGCTGTGCCTGTGCGTCCAGGCCTTATGTCCCTAAAAGTGATTGACCTCGAATGCTGTGCCTGTCCATCCAGGCTTTATGTCCCTAAAAGTGCTTGACCTTGAATGCTGTGCCTGTCTGTCCAGGCCTTATGTCCTTAAAAGTACTTGACCTCGAATGCTGTGCCTGTCCTTCCAGGATTTACATCTCTACGAGGGTTTGTCCTCAAATGCTGTGCCTGTCCGTCCAGGATTTATGTCTCTATGAGGGTTTGACCTCGAATGCTGTGCCTGTCCGTCCAGGCCTTATGTCCCTAAAAGTGCTTGACCTCAAATGCTGTGCCTGTCCATCCAGGCCTTATGTCTCTATGAGGGTTTGACCTTGAATGATGTGCCTGTCTGTCACCCATATATATAAAAAAAACTCTCAAAGTTGCTCATGTGAAAACAGACCTCACCCAATACCCCAACCCATTCAATAATCAATCAAGTAGGTCTCCCCTCTAATGGGCTGGAAGTGAATAAGGTTGCTAGGTGGCTCTTTCTTAATTCCCACAGACAAACAGAAAATATCTTCACACTGTACTTAGCTGACTTTTACCTTTATTTTCCCAGTAAATTGAGTATATATAATAATATAGGACTAATAAAAATTGCAATGTAAATCAAAACCAAAGAATATCTATATATCTATAATATTTATATATATATTTATATTGCAGTGGAGCAGTCCAAACTCTTAGGACATTAATGCTGGAACACTGGCATGTCATGAATATCTTGCGTACTGCCAGTATTGAGGCGCTGGTTTTGAGAGGTGGGTTTATGTAGAATATCTTGTTTTTTGTCTGAATTTTCTCGCCAATTCCCAGCCATAAATCATGCTTTGCCATAATCTTAAGTATCTTGGAGCTCTTTTCTTGTTCTGATGATTGCTCCCCTGAAGTTTCATCAGAATTGATAAGAAAACCCCAGTTCTGCAGCCAAAAATAGGCTGCAAATACTTCCCCCATTGTCTTTAATGAGAATCGTAAAACAAATATAACTTATCAACGGATCGGGGTTTTTCCCTATTGAACAAATGCAATGTGTTTGTGTCCCGATGAATACAAATACCGAATCGGATGAAAATGTCCTTTCTGCACATACCTAATGCCTGATGCCCTGAGAGACCAATCCACCCCTGTTTACAGGAGGGATTGCTTAAGCTCATTGCAGAGACAGGGTTGTGCTGAGCGGTCGGCCAATAGTGTGGCTGGTGATAGAAACAGGACATAGAGAGACCTTGTGAAAATGTTCCTGATAGCCATATCATGAACCTAATTCTGACCCCATCCCACCTGGCTCTCAGGCAGTCCAGCCATCCCTGTCTAATCCAGTGCAGCTCTTGGGCTGCCTTTTGCTATATCTGAAGTGAGTATAATGGCTCTTTGTACTTCCTTAATGTAGCTAAACGTGGTATTTATTTATTTATTTATTTATTTATTTATTTTTAACTTTTATATACCGACATTATTGCATTAAATGCAAATCATGCCGGTTTACAGTGAAACAGAAAAAGCAGGAAAAATTTCCTTAGTCGAATACAATGAAACAGCTTAGTTAACAAAGGAAACATAAAATAAATTTTTACATATACACAAAGGTTTGCACGAAGGGGTGCACAAAGGGGAGAGCCCCTTTGTCGCGCCCCTTCGGCGCGCGACTCCCAGCGCGCAACGCCTGGTGTTGAGGCTGTCTTAACTGTCCAATGTTAGTGATGTCATGGGGGGCGGGTCTAATGATCGCAGCACTTACATCGCTGCTTCTTTCCAGTTCCAGGTGAAGATCAAGCTGTTTCCTTCACTTCCCCTCCCATGACTGTGGGGTGAGAAGCGCTGCAGGGTGCCCCTTGATGTTATCTGGCTTCCCACACGCGACGCCTGGTGTTGAGGCTGTCTTAACTGTCCGATGTTAGTGATGTCATGGGGGGGAGGGTCTAATGATCGCAGCACTTACATCGCTGCTTCTTTCCAGTTCCAGGTGAAGATCAAGCTGTTTCCTTCACTTCCCCTCCCATGACTGTGGGGTGAGAAGCGCTGCAGGGTGCCCCTTGATGTTATCTGGCTTCCCACACGTGATGCCTGGTGTTGAGGCTGTCTTAACTGTCCGATGTTAGTGATGTCATGGGGGGGGGTGGGTCTAATGATCGCAGCACTTACATCGCTGCTTCTTTCCAGTTCCAGGTGAAGATCAAGCTGTTTCCTTCACTTCTCCTCCCATGACTGTGGGGTGAGAAGCGCTGCAGGGTGCCCCTTGATGTTATCTGGCTTCCCACACATGACGCCTGGTATTGAGGCTGTCTTATGTATGCTGGCACCTAACTCAAAAGTAGATCACAACAGTGAGCCTTCATGAAGCCCCATGGTATCCGTGTTCATGAGGAACCCAGCTGTGCAGTCCAGTCATTGGGTCTATGCCTTTCCATAGATTACACAGCTTTGAGGAATAACAAGAGCTGTAAAACAGGGCCAAAACCTTCCCTTCTAAAAAGAGGCCATAGGTTTTCTCTGCTATTGGTGCCACCATTAAATTTATTAAATGTCCCAGAGGAAGACCTAGATCATAACTATACCTTTACTAGTGACTGTTGGTTTAGGTCATTCTTTATTATCTTTGCCTACTATTTCAGTTACATAATATTACACTGGCAACACATGTACATTATTCATGCTGTTAATTAAATGTACAACTGTTATTATATCCATATATACTTATTGTCTCTTGCCCTATTTGAAGGCCACATTGGGCCTGTCCTAGCGAACCTCCCCCAAGCACACCCTCACCTGCCCCCACACCCACCCCACATCCTATACCCCTAGTGACCTCAAAGCACACACTTTACTACCCCTACCCTCTCTCCCATACCCCTAAAACCAAAACTAATGAACTACCAAACATATCCTAATCTTCTCCCACCCCCAGTACCCACATTCTACTCAACCCACGTGGGTATGAAGCTCTGCGATTAAATAGGATTCTCAGCAGGTGCCAGGCCTGCTTGTTCTGGCACAGATTCTGCTTTACCCTAGAGGTAGGAAAGAGTTCCTACTCATGCTCCACTACTAGAGATGCCAGACAGGAGAAGTCCCTGGCAGTGAAGTAAAGTTGCTTGGCACCCAAGCCCATTTGTCCATGCAATCATTTTAAAGTTATCATCCCTGTGTTTTGAAGTGCAAATCCCTCTGCTGCTGATGCCTGCCTGCAAATTTCACTAAATGTGAATAGAAGCAACACATTTTTGAACACAAATACTATACATTGCTTTTCCCATCAACATTCATGGAAAACAAAGAAACAAATGATATTGGGGAATGAGGCTTTCTGCTAGCAAAACATCCAAGTTAACATGATTTTGATCACTTTTTTCAAGCTGCAGTTGCATGTGGACTATTTATGAACATTGATTTCAAAGATTTGGATCTATTAGCAATAGACAATGTGATGGCTTAAAGCTTGATGGTTCAACATATGGACTTTAAGTAATTAGGGCTTAATTGTATTCATGAAGAGGTCAATACATTTTTGCACATTTTTCATAGTTAAGATTTATGAGATGTATATAAATGAAATCGATCCTAATAAATTAATGTGTATTCTTTTGCTATACAATGAATTTGCATCAGTGTTCTGTCTCTCTAATAACATTGTTTACCATTTTAGAACACTTGATTTAGTTCTAAGATTTCCTGTAAATTATATATATATTACTATATATAAATATTTTAGCTCTGAAAGAAATTAAATAAATCACTGAGATGAATAAATGAACTATACTGAAAATGTTCTCCATGCATAGTCCTAGAAGTTATTAAAGGTTTAGTACTGAAAAGATATTTTCAGCTATGCTGGTTTGTGATTCATTATAATATGATTGTTTCATGGCTGTTCACTGTAATTTGATGGTTTTGGATATGAGCCTAGTTTTGGATATGAGCCTTGTCTTATTATTAATGGAGTTTGTGTTATATGTTATGATGTTGTTCATAGTTTGGAATGGCATTTTGTCATTCTTTCAAGCATGTGTAGCTGTATGTTATTTTTGGAGCTATCTGTATTTTTACTGATTTTGCTGGGATTTGAAATTATTGCTATTCCATTTTTTGGAAATCTACCTTATAAATGGGCCATGACCGACGGCCCGCAAATGCGCAGTAGAGCGCAGCTCTACTGCGCATGTGCGGGCAAGGACGTCGGTCTTACCCAGCATAAAAAAAAACAAAACATGGCGGTGTCGGGTGGCAGCGGCAGCGGCGATGGCGGCGTCGGGTGGCAGCGGCGATGGCGGCGTCGGGTGGCAGCGGCGATGGCAGTGGCGGGTGGCAGCGGCAGCGTCGGGCGGCAGCGGCGGCAGCGAACGACGACGAGGAGCAGCGGTGGCCAGTAGCGAGAGAGGGAGGGAGGGAGGGAGGAGGAGAGAGAGAGAGAGAGAGAGAGAGAGGGAGGGAGGGAGGGACTGAGTGAGAGGGAGGGACGCACTGAGTGAGTGAGAGGGAGGGAGGGAGAGAGTGGGAGGGACTGAGTGGGAGGGAGGGAGGGACTGAGTGAGAGGGAGGGATTGAGGGAGGGGGAGGGACTGAGGGAGGGGGAGGGACTGAGTGAGAGAGTGGGAGGGAGGGACTGAGTGAGTGGGAGGGAGGGACTGAGTGAGAGGGAGGGAGGGACTGAGAGGGAGGGAGGGGGTGGGGAAGAGTGAGGGGAGAGGGAGAATGAGGGAGAGGTGAGAGACAGGGATGTGAGTAAGTGGAAGGGTAAGAAGTTGTGGAGCAGAGAAAAAGGGAGTGGAGGAGGGCTGAGGGAGAGGGGATGGGATTGAGACAGGGTGGGGAGTGACTGAGGGAAGGGGAGAGAGGTGGGAGTGACTGAGGGAAGGGGAGATAGGTGAGAGTGAGGGGAAGGAGGCATTGGGAGACAGAGAGTGAGTAAGACTGAGGGGTGGGAAGGGGGTGAGTGACTGAGGGGAAGGGGGAATGAGGGAGAAAAAGTGTAGGAGGGTGCTGTTTTCGAAAATGGACCGAAAACAAAAATGTAATGTAGCCCGTTGTGACGGGCTTAACGGCTTGTATTTTATATTGTACCATGCTTGGAGTATCTTAATACTTAAGCATGTAATAAAATAGTTAAAAAAAAAATTTAAAAAATTGAGCAGATACTAAAAAAAAGCTGAGTTCCTAAATTTAGGCCTCTAAATTAGATCCCTAAGGCCTGGATTTATCAAAATGCGGTAAGTACCGCATGCGATAGCAAAAGGGGTGTGTTTTATTGCCTGTGTGAAGAGCTAAGTTAGTGTACATTGCAATACTATTTCAGATTCTGCAATAAGTGCCAAACCTGATGTATTTCCTGCATTCAACCACTGGGGGACCAGTTTTTGAGAGAGAGAGAGAGAGAGAGAGAGAGAGAGAGAGAGAGAGAGAGAGAGAGAGAGAGAGAGAGAGAGAGAGAGAGAGAGAGAGAGAGACTTGCTATAGTGTCTCTTCCCTAGACAGCTATTTGTATCCCTATGAGAGGCTCACCTAGTAACTCGAGGTGGGGATTAGGTATGAGTGTAGGGGGTTGGGGGCCACTTTCACATTCAACTTGAGACGTACGAACAGAACAGTAGTCTCTTGTGAAGATTTGATGGCCTTCGGAGTGAGGAAACTCACTCCAAGATGAGATTTGGGCAATGTTCTCTCAAACTAGCTTGTTGTTGCCCAGGTAGAGTGTCCATCAAGCTAGTTTGAGAGAACATTGCCCAAATCTCATCTTGGAGTGAGTTTCCTCACTCCGAAGGCCATCAAATCTTCACAAGAGACTACTGTTCTGTTCGTACGTCTCAAGTTGAATGTGAAAGTGGCCCCCAACCCCCTACACTCATACCTAATCCCCACCTCGAGTTACTAGGTGAGCCTCTCATAGGGATACAAATAGCTGTCTAGGGAAGAGACACTATAGCAAGTCTCTCTCTCTCTCTCTCTCTCTCTCTCTCTCTCTCTCTCTCTCTCTCTCTCTCTCTCTCTCTCTCTCTCTCTCTCTCTCTCTCTCTCTCTCTCTCTCTCTTGATAAAACCTTACTGCATGGTCACAGCTGCTAGCACATTTCAAAGAGGTGTAGTTATGGCTGTACAATAGCCCTTCACAGAAAAGCTAACTCCTCCCATTTTTGGAATTTGCATCGCACCATACGATATGGTGCGATCGCATGCAAAAACACCTTACCACATTTTGAAAAATGACCCCCTAAGTTTTCAGCTGGAAATTCTCATAAATTTAGGGTCCTAAAAGTTAGATACCTAAATTTAGACCTGCTATTTAATTGATTAGATTTAGGGACTTAAATTAGGTGCCAGGTACTGAAAATTAGTTCTAAGCTCCTAACTTTTTTCCCTGTCCTAATTCCATCCCTTGTAGCCACTTACATTTTAGACTCCTTAATTTGGAAGCCTAATGTAACTAGGAACCTAAATGTAGGCACTCAGCTATAGTAAATTTTCAAAAGGGCTAATTTAATAGCCTAACTCCAAAAGTTAGGAATCTAAACTCTTTGACAATTGTCCCCAATAAATACCCATGGTGCCCTTGGATGATGTCAGCACCTTGCCCTATATAAATGCTCCTCAGACATCCTGCTTTGTGTCAGTAATGGGTCTCCTGCCTTTGCAGTGCATGTTGCCTTTTTACTGGCCCCTGTGCCCTGCAATCCTGATTCTTCATCCTGGCTTACCTCTCCAGCCTTCCTTGTCCAGCCTGCCTTTTCCTTCTATCTCATCCAATGTCTTCAATGTGTATTCTTCTACCCCCTGCCCAAATCTCTGGATTTTGGCTTCTTGCCTGGAATTGACCATAATTGCCTGCTGTCTGAACCTAACATCTGGCCAGGACCTGACCTTGGCCTGTCTCCGACTCCATTAGCCTGCTGCCTGTCCTGAGTCTGGCATGCCACTGTCCTCTCATTTTCTTCACTGTCCTAGGGACTGCCTGTCCTGCCAGCTACCAAAACCCAAGGGCTCAACCCACGAGGGAGGTGGATGGTATAAGTGAAGCTCCAGACTATCCTGCTATAAGGTGCTTTTGCTAGCTGCTGGTGTAGGCCTCGTAGGTTCACTTACAAGGCTGCGTCAACTACATTTCACCACAAAGGGCTCACACTCACTCTACCCTTGACAACAAGATGGCCAGTAATTTTTTTTCATAATATCTTCTACTGTTTTGCCTGGAACCAACATTAAGATCACCAGTCTGTAGTTTCCAGGATTACCCCTGGAACCCTTTTAAAAAATGGGTATTATGTTGGCCACCCTCCAATCCTCAGATCATGATCATGGCTGATTTCAATGAGAAGTTAAGAGATTACTAGTAGTAAGTCTGCAATTTCATTTTTTAGTTCTAGTAGAAGTCTAGGGTGTATACTATCCATCCTGGTGATTTGTTACTCTTTGGTGTGTTAATTTACTTCAGTTCTATTGCACCATCACCCTCAAAGAATGTGTTGATGTAGATATCTCCCCAATACCCTCCTCAGTAAAGATCAAAGCAAATAATTTAATTTAATTTTTCTTCTATGGCCTGGTCTTCCCCTTTTTACATCTCAGTCATCTAGCAGCCTAAGCAATTCCCTCACAGGCTTCTTGAATATACTTTAAAAGTTTTTATATAGGATTTTTGCTTCTCTGGCAAAAAGCTTCTTTTCAGATTATCTTTTGGCTTGCCTTATTAATGCTTTACATCTAACTTGCCAGTAGTACTTGCTATTTTCCATTTTCTCCATTTGGATCCACTTTCCAGTTTAAAAAATATCCTTTTGGCTTCAATAAACTCTTTCATCTCTCAATTTAACCATGCTGGCAATCATTTTGTCTTCTCGCTTCCATTTTTAATTCATGAAATAGATCTTGTGAGGGCTTCTAAGACGATGTTTGTTAACAGCATCCATGCCTCATGCAAACTTTTAACCTTTACAACTGCTCCTTTTAGATTGTTTCTAATGTCATCATTTTATCAGAGTCTCCTTGGTTAAAGTTAAATGATACTGCTGTAGTTTCTTAATAACCTATTATGTCTATATATTTGTTCAGTGCCACACATTCTAACTCTCCAATCATTTTTTAGACTTCTGACATTCACATACATACAACTCAAAATATGATTTTTAATTGTATTCACACTGTGCCTAGTAATTGAAATAGTTTTGAATCATTTGTCTGTCTGCTCTTTATTTAAATTCACCTGCCTTTATCACAATCTCTCTATTAGGATAGCCTGACTTCCCCATTATATCAGTATCCTTTGAAGATATATGACTCCGAACCATACACTCCTGAGCAACTGTCAGCTTTCCACCATGATCTAGTTTTAAAAAGCTAGTACCAGTAGCCTGATTTTACCTTGCTTAAGATGGAGCCTATCCTTTCAGAACAGGTTCCCCTGTTACCAAAACATTGCCTAATTTCTAACAAATCAAAAGCCCTCTCCTCTGCACCATTGCCTCATCCATGCACAGTGACTCTGGAACTCTGCCAGCTTCTGGCATCCTGCGTGTGGAATGGAAATCTTTTCTGAGAATGCTATCCTGGAGATTCTGCATTTCAACTGGGCTCATTCCATTCCTGAACCTGAACCTGAGACTTGATCTAAGTGCCAAGATTTCAGTGCCTTCATCTAAGTTCCAAATCTTCAGGGTCTTTGTCATGTCCACTACACTAGAGTCATCTACTGTCCTCAACTTCTGTCTGTCCTGACGCACAAGCCGTTCCCAAGTGGCAAGTATGGAAGAGCTATCAAGTGGCCAAAGGGCTGCCCCAGAGATTAGAATTGCATTGCTCGGTCTCACTCCTGTGTGTGTGTAGGTTCAGTGGAGGCTTGAGTGTTCTAAGTTTCCAAGGGTTCTAAGGCTCCCAGCCTGTCCAGCCCATGCCCGGATGTGCTCACCTATCCATAGTAGGGATGTGAATCATTTTTGAACGATTAAAATTATCGTCAGATAATTTTAAAATCGTCCAAAATCGTTAGAGTGCACGATACAATACAAATGCCCCTGACGATAAATCGGGGGCATTTGTATTGTATCGTTAAATAGGGCACGGGAATTATTTGGGGGAGGGCGGGAAAACCGGCACACCAAAACAACCCTAAAACCCACCCCGACCCTTTAAAACAAATCCCCCACCCTCCCGAACCCCCCCAAAATGTTTTAAATTACCTGGGGTCCAGTGGGGGGGGTCCTGGCGCGATCTCCCGCTCTCTGGCCACGGCTGCGTTAAGAGAAATGGCGCCGGTGGCCCTTTGCCCTTATCATGTGACAGGGCAAAGGTAGCGCCGGCGCCATTTTGGTTCCTGGCTCCCGACGTCACGCGTGCAGGAGATCGCTCCCGGACCCCCGCTGGACCCCCAGGGACTTTTGGCCAGCTTGGGGGGGCCTCCTGACCCCCACAAGACTTGCCAAAAGTCCAGCAGGGGTCCGGGAGCGACCTCCTGCACGCGGGCTGTATTGCCAATATTCAAAATGGCGCCGGCGCTACCTTTGCCCTCACTATGTCATACGGGCGACGGACCCCAGGTAATTTAAAACATTTTGGGGGGGTTCGGGAGGGTGGGGGATTTGTTTTAAAGGTTCGGGGTGGGTTTTAGGGTTGTTTTGGTGTGCAGGTTTTCCCGCCCTCCCCCGATTTACGATTTAAAAAAAAAACCAAAACACGACTATCAGATTTCCCTCCCCCCCCCAGCCAAAATCGATCGTTAAGACGATCGATCACACAATTCACACCCCTAATCCATAGCATGTTCCTTGGAACCTCATCCCGGGGTTGTGCAGTGGCCCAACTGCTTACACTCACATCCGCTCCCGAGTGCGGTCTGCGCTTGCAACATGATAGACCTCTGTTCTGACCTAGTATGGCATTTCAACAGTAATGTACTATAATTATTTATATTGTAAATTTATTGTTAAATGCCCTAGGCAGGATAGCATATAAAATCTAAATTATTATTGTTACATGCTTGGGCATGAGGAAGAGTCCTAAAAAAACATGTAAAATGGATTCATGCTTTTTTGAGATATACAGATCCTTTGAGTCATAATTATTTTTTAAACATAGGACGTGATTATTCTCAACTAAAAACTTGCATTAACAAATATTTCTAGGTATTGAATTAAGCCCAATAGCAATAAAGTATTATTTTCCCTTGACAACTAGGCCTGGTACTAATGGATGTGCAAACCATGAGGTTGCACAGGTCGGCACATCTGGAGAGGGGGTGACAGCGGTCCAAAAAAGGAGAAAGAAAGAAGAGGGCCACCAGTGGACCCCATCCCATCGGTGGTAAAAAAAGAAGAGGCCCAAGTGTGATCCAACCAGGAGGAGGATACCCATTCAGCTGCTTCTCCTCCTCTTTGCCAGCCCTGTGGTATTCAAAACTCACGGAGCTAGCATTTTTTTTATACTGATCTCATACTGGCGGATGCTAACCTGCCAACAGCTGAAGTGAAGAGGAAGGCCCAGGGCTACTGGTTGTTTCCAACCAAAGAAGAGCTGGAGATACCCAGATGTATGTGAGAGAAGAAGCATGTGTATGAGCATGCATATGTTTGAGTGTGTAAATATATGAGAGAGAGGACAAAGTTTGTGTACCCTGTTCCCACTAATGCACAACAATCTCAGTGCAACTGGAAATCAAAAGTTCCCAGGTACGAAGAGCGTGAATCTTTTTTTATCCTCATTTGTTTATTTTTTGGGTACTATTGTCTGATGTTTTGCAATATTTTATTGGTTTTTGGGAAATTAAAAAAATATGAGTTTTTAATTATTCAGTCTTCTATTCATCTAAAGTTTTTAAAATATTTTTAATATGATTTTGCCATTATGTCCCACAGACTTTACTGTATCGGCCCGAATGTAAGTTATATTTTTACCTTAGAATACTGCACTTTGATCTTTCTCATGTAAAATCTATTATAGATTTATAATTTTTTACTGTGTGTGTGAAGGGATGGGGGCTAGGGCATCTAATACCCTTGCATTGGCCAGGGGTTCGGGGGGGGGGGGGGGGGAAAGACCGAGGGGTTGGGGGAAGTGTCAATTTTTAAGTTTGTATCACTGGAGGGAGCTGGCTTTTATTTTTTTGGGTGGGCCTGGAACAGAGACTGAGAGAAGTGGGGGGAGGAGCAGCACAATAATTGTTTGGACAGGGCAGCAAAAAAGCTAGCACCGGCCCTGTTGACAACTAGTGCTTTAATTGTTAAGAGAAGTTCAAAATTGTCAGTTTGCTATGCGTCTGCTGGTTTGCTGTTGACACTAATTACAGACAAACATTCATTTGAGATGTGAATGAATTACCAGGCCAGCTATGCGATGCTTTGTCACCCAGCCAGGAACTACATGATCTGTAGTGTGCTCCCTTTCTGGTCTTTCCTCAGCATCATCAACATCATCATTCTTATCACCAGCCTTGTCACCACCACTGTGATGATCTCCCTGAGGCTTGCTTTCATGCTTGCAGGTCTTTAGTACAGAATAAAGCTGGCAGTTTTTCTGTGGGTTTATTTTTTCCCATGAATGGTTCTTTATGTAAGTATTCATCATACAGGAGAGACAGGTGTGGTCTCTCTTCTCTCATGTAACCCTAGTCGTGCCTTGCATCTTCATCCTCTTGTTGCTGTAGCTTGTGTTCAAAAGAGAAGGCAGATTAATAAGCACTTCTGTTATTTTAAGAGCAAGGACTAAGAAGAGATTTTTCAATACTCCTTTCTGTGGTGGTTACAAAAAAAAGGCTAAGATCAATCAGAAAAGCCTTGTCCTTCAATAACATTGTATTGTAATAATAAAATTTAGGATCTCAATGAACATTTAAAACTCATGTGTAATATCTGCATACTTGAAAATCTCTCTCTAGTAGCAATCCCTTTATGCTTTAATTCACATGAGTTTGCAGCCATTTTATTTCAATTTAAAATATGTTAACTCGCATTAGTTCTATACTTAAATATAATGCATTGTAACCCATTTGAGAGAAAATTACTTATATCTGCACTTGCAGATATATAAAAAACCAAATCCAAACATGACCAAAAACACTCAGAGATCAATATTCAAAGGTTCTGTCCAGCTAACTGTTGTAGGGCCTGATTCACTAAGGTATTTTCCCATAGACACAGAATGGGTAAAAAGCTTTAGTGATTCAGGCCCATAATTAGCTAAACAAAAGCCAAGATTTGGATATTTTTCCTGGCTGAGAGGATAAATCTTATGTTCACAACTTATCATGTGCACAAAATATATCTGGATAAAAGAGACAACTGGTGGGGGGGGGGGGCATTTTGGGATGGGGCTAAGCTTAAGCTGGTGCATGCAGATATTGAGTGTAGTAAATTTATCAGAATCGAGTTATGTGCATACATTTATCTAGGTATATTTAGCAGCAAACTTACCCCTAGATTCATCAAATTGCTATAAATACAGCAGAAATAGCTCCTACACTAAAAAAAATGGGCATGGTTAGGTTAATTTCCTGTCCACTGCATCACATAGGCGAGTAACACAAAGCATGATGCGTTATTGCGTCATGCATTGTCAGCGCATGCCGCATTGCATCAGCATGTACCACATTGTGCCATCGCATCATTTGTAATTTTATGTGGCTAGCATTGATTAGGGCATGGCACACTATTTTTCTAATTTATATATCCCAGCTTCCTGCAGCTGCCTCTTTGAGGGTGTGTTGGGTATGGGGAAGAGAGCGGAGAGGAGGTGAGTTCTTAGTTGTTGGAGTAGGAGTTTAACTAGCATTTTCTGACTGTTGTGTCCTTTGTATCTCATCTGTTTCCCTGTTCCTTTGTCTTTTGTCTTTTTCTGTGTGTGAACATTTTTGTTATTTTGTCACATTTGTCTGTCAGTTTTTTTTTGTGGAGCAGTGAGGAGGAGTGGCATGGTGGAAGAGTGGAGGAGGAGTGGTGGTGGTAGAGGAGTGGGGGAGTGAAGAAGTGAGGAGATGTGGTGGTTGTGGTGAGGAGGAGTGAGGAGGAGTGAAAAGGAGTGTTGTTTGTGGTGAGGAGGAAGGAGGAGGAGTGATGGCTGTAGTAAGGAGAGGAGGATGGAGTGTGAGAAGTGTGAGAAAAGAGGAGAGGAGAATGAGTATAGGAGGGGAGGAGGGAGGAGAGGAGGTGGGAGGATGAGGGCAGGAGTGCTAGGAGGAATAGTAGAGTAGGAGTAGGGACAGGGAGAGATACAGGAGTAGAGACAGGCAGGAAGGAAGGGATAGGTGGAGGAAGGAGGGGGAAGGGGATAGGCAGGCAAGGACAGAGGGAGGAGGTCATCAGGCTAGGGATAGAGAGAGAGGGCAGAGGGGAAAGGAGTTTGGAGTGCAGGGGCAGGAGGAGGGGAGGAAGGGAGAGGAGAGGGGAGTGGGAGGGAGAATGAGGAAAGGTAGGACACCTCTCTGGAGGCAGAAGTGGCACCCCCTTCTGGCAGCCAGGCAGCAAGATGCCCTCATCTCAGGGCTCTCAAGTTCAGTGTGCAGGACAATGAGATGGTCATTTCAGGGGTCCTGGAGCATTATGCCATGCTCTTTGGCAACCGTGCAGCCAAGACCTCAAAAGCAGCCAAGGGCCAGATCTGGTGCACCATAGCCCAGGTGATATCCAGACGCAATGGTGTCTAATGCAGTGGGGAGCAGGTGGCCCACAGGTACTGGGACATCAAGGCGCAGTTGAAGGCAGAGGTGGTGAGTTGAAATAAATACATACGCCAGACCAGAGGAGGAGCCCCTTGTCCCAAATTTCCTCATACCCATGGAGGAGCACCTTGTGAAATGGCTGGGACAGGATGTGTTCAAGGGCATGGCTGAATGGCTGGACACCATGCAAGTCACAGCCGGTAAGTTCATCTCACCTGTAAATGGCCAGGCTGCAATGGGTGTACACATCATTTGGCATTAGATGCAAAGTACACCAAATGGAAAATGGATACTTCCTGCCATTGGTACTTATGTCTTATTTTTTGTTTCCACAGCTCTTGCCCACAAAGCTGCCAATTTGATCCATCAAACCCCAGGGCCCAGTGGCACACCAGCCCTTTTTCAGAGGGCCTTCCTGATGGATGCCCAGACCTAGGTGAGTGAGGAGGAGGAGCAGCAGCAGCAAAGGTTTCAGGAGGCTAAGCAGATGCTTGAATCCCTAGGCTCAACCAGCCCACTGAAAGTGTTCCTGACCATCTCTGGCTTCATGGAGGAACCCAGCATGGACTGGGTGCCAATTGATGCAGCACAACCTCAATATAGCACACCACAACACCAGCCTGAAGCACCAGGACCTCAGCAGGAGCAAACCCAGAAGCCACCGTCATGCCACATGTTGAGGCCCCAAATTTCATTACTCCACACCACTAGTAGAGCACTTCCAGCAGCACAGGCACCAGCCCCAGCCCCAACAATATCCCTGCCACCAACAGAGGAGTCACTGTACGAGCAGCTGGACCAGCTGGAAAGGAAGCATGGGGTATACCTCAACCAGATATGGGACCAAGCTAGTGCTTCTCAGGGGACTGGGAACAGGCAGAACCAGGATCAGACTGCTTCACACACATGGCTGTAATGATGCTGGCCATATCAATCAACACAATGACCTACATAAATGCAGATTCTTCAAAGGACGCTGTTATGAATCGAGGCTGCAGTCAGCCACTAACAGCCCTCTCTCACCTCGTGGCGGGTCTTCCCGCTGGTAGCCCGCTCCATTTCACGGTCGGCCGCATCGGGGCCTTTTTTTCGGCATCCTCACCATGAGGAGGACACTGGCTGCTCATCCTGCCTGGCTCTGCCCCTTAGACGCACTGAGCGTGCGTCCCTCTGCAGGATTTAAAGGGGCCATGGCGGGAAACCTTGGCCCGGCCCCTAATGACTCGTCATCAGCTGGGGACTATTAAGGAAGTCCCAGCTCACCTCTGCTTTGCCTTGCAATGAGGTTCGCTCCCTGGAGTTATCTAGTTGCTCCGTGCCTTCTTGTTCCTGATTCCTGTTCCAGCTTGTTCCTGATTCCTGTACCAACTTGTTCCTGACCTCTGTTCCATTCCAGCCTGATTCCTATTTCTAGCTCTATCTTTGCCTGCTCCTGTTCCTGCTTCCTCTTGGCTCATCTTCCTGGCTCCTGACTTCGGTCATTCTCTGATATCCTGCTTTGCTGCCCGTCTTGATTCCTGGCTTGTCCCCGGTCTCTGCTGTTTTGCTGCCTACCCTGACTCTTGGTCCATTTCCATGTCTTGCCTCTCCGCTGCCTGCCTCGACTCAGACTTCTCGTTGGACGCCTCATTCCAGGAGACCCCACCCAAGCGGCTTGGGTCCCCAAGGGCTTCTCCCGGGGGGACCTCGGGCTTCCAGTGGTGTGAAGTTCCTGTTGGTCTCCTGGCTTCGGTTCCTCGCTTGACTCACAACTTCTGGAATTCTCTTTGGTCTCTTGTCCCGAGGTGGCCGCACCCTAAGTCCAAGCGGCTTGGGTCCCAAGGGCTCCTCCTGGGGGGATCTCGAGCTTCCAGTGGTGAAGATCTGTTGGTCTCCTGGCTCTGATCCACCTCCCGGCTACAACTCCGCTGTGGGCCTTCCCTCAGCGCTGCTTCATCATCTTCTAGCTGGTTCAAGGGTCCACGATCATAACAGTTTGCAAGACCATGGACCCAGCAGACCTTG
This sequence comes from Rhinatrema bivittatum, assembly GCF_901001135.1. Classification (NCBI taxonomy): domain Eukaryota; kingdom Metazoa; phylum Chordata; class Amphibia; order Gymnophiona; family Rhinatrematidae; genus Rhinatrema; species Rhinatrema bivittatum. The sequence continues at coordinate 326,244,302 of NC_042619.1, forward strand.
CTGGTCTCCAGGCCATTCCTGGTATTGCCCAACGTCCTGCAGCAGCAAGCAACACTGCTGGATGTCCTAGCAGCAACGTTAAGAGACTGGTAAACCGGTTGGCCTCCTCCCTGATAGCGCATCCCTCTCCGGTCTCGGTTACAAGTCCCGGCCCGGCAGCTTCTATGCATCTACCAGCTCTGCCCTGGTACTCAGGCGAAGCTAAGCAATGCCATGGGTTCCTTAACCATTGCTACATATGGTTTACACTACTGCCTGCACAGTTCCCATTGGTCCTGGTGAAGACCAGCTACATCATATCTTTTCTGGATGGGAGGGCCCTGGCTTGGGCCTCTCCATTATGGGAACGCAACAATCCAATTCTGGGGAACCTTCAACAGTTTGTATCCACGTTTCAACAAGTGTTCGATGAGCCAGCTCGTAAATCCACTTCAACTGCCGAATTGCTGTGCCTGCGCCAGGGTTCCCGTCCTCTGGCCGAATATGCGGTTGAGTTCTGTGCGTTGGCAACCGAACTGGACTGGAGAGAGGACAGTCTTCACAGTATCTTCTTGGAGGAACTGTCTTCTCGCATCAAAGATGAGCTGGCGGCAAGGGATCTTCCTGACGACTTGACTGCATGATTGACCTGGCAGGAAGGGTCGACCTCAGGCTTCAGCAACGGGCTTGAGAAGGGAAAACGGCTCGAAAACCAGTTACTCTGGCACCTGCCTTCTCTTGACCTATGTCTTCTCCTTCAGCTTCTTCGGGCAATCAAGGTGTAGAACCCATGCAACTGGGACAAAGTTCTCTTTCCCCGGAAGAAAGGAGGCATCAGCGCTCGCTTGGCCTTTGTTTATACTGTAGGAATAAAGGGCATTTTTTAGCCCAATGTGGTGAAAGGCCGGAAAACATCAGAGCCTAGGCATCATCGAGGAGCTATCCCTAGGCTGCATTAATTCTGCTCCTCAATGTACCGTACCAGTGACTCTTGAATTTCCTGGAGGAACTTTCTCCACACACACCTTTGTAGACTCCGGAGGAGGAGGAAACTTTATCCTGGCGGAGCTGGCCCAACAATTACAGCTCACTGTGCTTCCACATACACCTCCATTATGAATCACTTCTATTTAAGGCACGCCTCTCCCAGGGTGCTTCTCTGCGACTACAGTGCCACTGACTCTCCTCACTGGAGTGCTCCACTCAGAAGAAATCACGTTCCTGGTCTTAGAAAAGTCCATTCATCCCATCGTGCTAGGGCTGCCCTGGCTCCAGAAACATTTTCCACTCATCAACTAAGAGACCCTTCAAATTACAGCTTGGAGTCCTACCTGTTTCTCGAACTGTATATCCACTTTACCTCAACCTGGGTTGACCCTAGCGGCCACATCAGTGTCCCTACCCTCACCTTATAGGGAATTTACCGACATTTTCTCTAAGTAACAAGCGGAAATATTTCTGAACACCGATCCTTCGACTGCGCAATAGAGTTATTTCCGGGAATGACACCCCCCAGGGGTGGGTGTACCATCTATCTCTCTCTGAGACACAAGCTATGATATAATACATCAAGGAGAATCTGAACAGAGGATTTTTATAGCCCTCTATATCCCCTGCTGGGGCTGGATTTTTCTTCATCACCAAGAAAGGTGGAACCCTCAGACCTTGCATTGATATCGGGGCCTAAACGCCATTACCCAGTGAGATAGGTACCCCCTACCACTTATCCCGGAGCTACTAGACTGATTGCAGGGAGCTAAACTCTTCACTAAGCTGGACTTAAGGGGTGCATATAAGAACATAAGAACATGCCATATTGGGTCAGACCAAGGGTCCATCAAGCCCAGCATCCTGTTTCCAACTGTGGCCAATCCAGGCCATAAGAACCTGGCAAGTACCCAAAAACTAAGTCTATTTCATGTTACCGTTGCTAGTAATAGCAGTGGCTATTTTCTAAGTCACTTAATTAATAGCAGGTAATGGACTTCTCCTCCAAGAACTTATCCAATCCTTTTTTAAACACAGCTATACTAACTGAACTAACCACGTCCTCTGGCAACAAATTCCAGAGTTTAATTGTGCGTTGAGTGAAGAAAAACTTTCTATGATTAGTTTTAAATGTGCCACATGCTAATTTCATGGAGTGCCCCCTAGTCTTTCTATTATCTGAAAGACAAAATAACCGATTCACATCTACCCGTTCTAGACCCCTCATGATATTAAACACCTCTATCATATCCCCCCTCAGCGATATCTTCTCCAAGCTGAAAAGTCCTAACCTCTTTAGTCTTTCCTCATAGGGGAGCTGTTCCATTCCCTTATCATTTTGGTTGCCCTTCTGTACCTTCTCCATCGCAATTATATCTATTCTGAGATGCAGTGACCAGAATTGTACACAGTATTCAAGGTGGGGTCTCACCATGGAGCAATACAGAGGCATTATGACATTTTCCGTTTTATTCACCATTCCCTTCCTAATAATTCCCAACATTCTGTTTGCATTTTAGACTGCTGCAGCACACTGAACTGACGATTTCAATGTGTTATCCACTATGACGCCTAGATCTTTCTTGGGTGGTAGCACCTAATATGGAACCTAACATTGTGTAACTATAGCATGGGTTATTTTTCCAAATATGCATCACCTTGCACTTATCCACATTAAATTTCATCTGCCATTTCGATGCCCAATTTTCCAGTCTCACAATGTCTTCCTGCAATTTATCTGCTTGTGATTTAACTACTCTGAACAATTTTGTATCATCTGCAAATTTGATTACCACACTCGTCATATTTCTTTCCAGATCATTTATAAATATATTGAAAAGTAAGTGTCCCAATACAGATCCCTGAGGCACTCCACTGCCTATTCCCTTCCACTGAGAAAATTGTCCATTTAATCCTACTTTCTATTTCCTGTCTTTTAGCCAGTTTGTAATCCACAAAAGGACATCGCCAGCTATACCATGACATTTTACTTTTCCTAGAAGCCTCTCATGAGGAACTTTATCAAACGCCTTCTGAAAATCCAAGTACACTACATCTACCAGTTCACCTTTATCCACATGTCTATTAACTCCTTCAAAAAAGTGAAGCAGATTTGTGAGGCAAGACTTGCCTTGGGTAAAGCCATGCTGATTTGTTCCATTAAACCATGTTGTTCTATATGTTCTGTGATTTTGTGCTTAGAACACTTTCCACTATTTTTCCTGGCACTGAAGTCAAGCTAACGGTCTGTAGTTTCCTGGAACGCCCCTGGAGCCCTTTTTATGATAAATCTGTTTTTATTTTTTAAAAAAACATACAATAATGAACATTACAATATATATATCTGATTACATACAGCATATTTTTGTAAAACTCTTATGTTCATTTTTCTCTTCCTAGTCCATTTAACTCCCATCCCTTCTCTCAAAACCCAAACCACCCCTACATTCTATTCCTCCCTCCAAAACCCCAAACCACCCCTCCATTATATTCCTCCCTCCCTCCCTGCACCAATGGAGTTCTTAAATAAAAATACATTAAAGATCTTAACAAGTCCTTAATAAAGTATATTAAAAATCATCTGTTAGATATCTATACGATTAAAGGAAAAGACTTTTGAGTCATGTGGTAATGTTAGTATAAAGGGTAGCCAAATTGCATTTATTGCTCTTCTAGTTCTAATTGGCAGAGTGGTATTGGTCAGAGTTTCCATGGTTAATAGATTTATTATAGAAGAATGCCAATATATTATAGAAGGATTTTCTGATGTTATCCAATTTGTCAATATAGCTTTACAAGCCAACAAAAAAACCTTATAATCCAAAGAATCGAGCTCTTATTTCCTTTGAAAGATTTTGGAATAATTCCAAAAAGTGCCACTAAAGATGAAAAAGGAATTTTAAATCCCACAACCATATTAGCAAAACGGTAAACTTTCTTCCAAAAAATTTGAATTATTGGACAACTCCATAAAGAGTGACCCAAGTGCGCTGAAGCTCCTCCACATTTGATACATATATCTGAATTAGAAAAACCTGCTCTGTATGCTTGATGTGTTGAGATATGGAGCCCTTTTTAAATATTGGGGTTACATTAGCTATCCCCCAGTATTCAGGTACAATGGATGAATGTAATGATGTTACACATTTTTACTAATAGGTGTTGCGGATTGAGACTGGTAGTGGACCCTTGGGCTGGCTGAATGGAGCGTGGGCTCCGAGAATGGAGGAAGGCCGGGAGGAGGAGCCCAGCTGGTGTCGAAGAGGAGTCTTCGCCCTGGAAACCCAAGACCCCCCCAGGAGGAGTCATAGGGGTCCGTGTCACTGGGACTTAGGAGAGATCCTGCGGTCAAGACGGTTGGCAGACAAGAAGAGTCGAGGAGTGATCCGGTGGTCGAGGCTGGCTGAAGATGAGAGGAGTTGAGGTGAAATCCGGTGGTCGAGGCTGGCTGAAGACAAGAGGAGTCGAGGTGAAGTCCGGTGGTCGAGGCTGGCTGGAGACAATGCAGGGAGTGGAGTCAGGTCAGCGGAAGCTGGAGCAAGGCAGGAACAATAGGGACTGGAACAGGAAAGGCTGGAACTGGAACAAGGAACAGCAAGAACTGGAACAAGGATCAGCAGGAACTGGAGCAAGGATCCGCAGGAACTGGAGCAAGGATCAGCAGGAACTGCAACTAGTATTCAGAGAGCGACCTCGTTGCAAGGCAAGGCTGGAGAGACAGACGCCAGCTTAAGTACCCTGCCGGCGTCTGATGTCAAGAAGGGGGCGGTTCAGCACTTCCGGGTGCTGGACCTACAAGAGCGCGCGGCCTCACGCGTGCGTGTTCTCCAGGGGGGAGGAGCCAAGTTCGGGCCTCGACGGCGTCTCCACGAGGGAGACGCCGCTGCCATGCGGCCAGGCAGGCCTTCCAGCGAGCGGCGAGCGGTGCGGCCGGGGCACTCGGGAAGCAGGTAAGGACCCGGTCGCTTACTTAGCGACCGGGACCGCAACAGTACCCCCTCCTTTACGCCCCTCTTCAAGGGCCCAGGCTTGTCAGGATGGTCAGCGTGGAACTGTTGTAGAAGGGATTTGTCCAGAATGTTGCGAGCAGGTTCCCAAGTATTGTCCTCATCCCCGCATCCCTCCCAAGCTAGCAAGTATTCCCAACGTCTGTTGGCGAAACGAGTATCCAGGACTTCTCGTACTTGGAAGGTGGAGTCCTCGGCCGTGGGTGCAGAGGTAGAGTCCGGTGGTCTTTGATGGAACCTGGAGAGGACTACTGGTTTTAGGAGAGAGACGTGGAAGACATTATGAATGCGTAAAGTGGTGGGCAAATGCAGACGGTAGGACACCAGCCCTACTCTTTCCGCCACTCGAAAGGGGCCACAGAACTTAGGTGCCAGCTTCTTCGAGGGTTGTCTCAAATGGATATTTTTGGTACTGAGCCACACTCTATCTCCTGGTAAAAAGGTGGGCGCGGGTTTTCGATGTCGATCACTGTACCGCTTAGTGAGGAGTGCGGTCCTACGGAGCCTCCGTTGGGTAGACATCCAGAGTTTACCCAATTGTTGGGTGGTAAGCTGTGCCACAGGTGAAGAGACCGGTACAGGTACTGGCAACGGTGGTTTGAGTTGCTTTCCATATGCAATTTGGAAGGGTGACCTTCCCGTTGCTGCGTGTACTTGATTGTTATAGGCGAACTCTGCCCAAGGTAGCAACTCTACCCAATTGTCTTGTTTGTGATTGGTGAAAGTTCTTAAGAACAGCTTTAGAGAATGATTCATCCGTTCTGTTTGCCCGTTACTTTGCGGGTGGAAGGCGGTGGAAAAGCTAAGTTGTATATCAAATTTCTTGCAAAGGGCCCTCCAGTACCTGGCTGTTAATTGCGGACCTCGGTCCAAGACAATGTCCTGGAGCAAGCCATGGATGCGGAATATGTGGTGAGTGAATAACAAGGCCAGTTCGGTTGTGGAGGGTAGTTTGGCCAGTGGCACGAAATGGGCCATTTTCGAGAAACGGTCCACGGTGACCCATACGACAGTCTTGCCTTGAGAAAAGGGTAAGTCTACCACAAAATCCGTGGCGATGTGGGTCCACGGTTTTGTAGGTATGAGCAATGGTTGCAATAGCCTTCTCGGAGGACCAACCAGGGGCTTTTGCTTGGCGCAAGTGGGACACGAGCTAACGTAGAGCGAGACATCCCTTCGAAGGCCGGGCCACCAATAAAAGTGGTTTATGAGGTCCAGCGTTCTCTCCCTACCTGCATGCCCTCCAGACAAAGAGTCATGACTCCAAGTCAGAACTTTTTTCCGGATTTTCTTGGGTATGATAGTTCTTGTCGTTGAGTTTAGCGTGGTGAGAGCGAGGTGGACACGTGCGGGGTCCAGGATATCTTGTAGCTCTTCCTCCTCCTCAGGTTGGGCGGTACGGGACAGGGCGTCCGCTCGGACGTTTTCTCTGCGGGTCGATACTTGAGAACGAAGTCAAAGCGACTGAAGAAAAGGGACCATCTGGCTTGGCGAGGATTCAGCCATTGAGCTTGGGCCAAGAACTCCAAGTTCTTGAAGTCCGTATATACAGTGATGGGGTGATTAGCCCCTTCAAGCCACTGCCTCCATTCCTCGAAGGTGAGTTTAATTGCTAGAAGTTCTTTGTCTCCGATGCCGTAGTTGTATTCGGCTGGTGAGAACTTCTTGGAGAAGTAAGAGCACGGCATCAGCTTGCCAGACGCATCGTGTTGACTGAGGACAGCCCCGACCGCTAAGCTGGAAGCATCGACCTCCACAATGAAAGGGTGCAGTGGGTTCGGGTGGCGCAAGCAGGAAGCTTCCAAGAATGCTTGCTTCAATTCTTCAAAGGCCAAGCACGCATTTTCAGGCCAGTCTTGAACGTTGGCCCCCTTACATGTGAGAGCGGTGAGTGGGGCGACCTTCAGAGAGTACTGAGGAATGAAGTGCCTGTAGAAATTAGCGAATCCGAGGAATCGTTGGAGAGCCTTCAAGCCCGAGGGACGTGGCCAATTAGTGATGGCCGAAACCTTCTCGGGATCCATTTGGAACCCCGTGGAGGAGACGATGTATCCCAAGAAAGGAAGGGATTCGCAGTCGAACTGGCACTTCTCAAGTTTGCCGTATAGGTGATTGTCTCTTAAAGCCTGCAGAACTAGTCTGACATGTTGTCGGTGGGTGGTTAGATGTTGGGAGTAAATCAAGACATCGTCAAGGTATACTATGGCGAATGAGTGGAGCATTTCCCGGAGCACCTCATTCATGAGATTTTGGAAGATGGTTGGAGCGTTGCACAAACCAAACGGCATCACCAAATATTCATAATGCCCATCACGGGTGTTGAATGCCGTCTTCCACTCATCTCCTGGGCGAATGCGAACTAAGTTGTAAGCTCCACGAAGGTCGAGTTTTGTAAAAACCTTTGCTCCTTGTAGTCTGTCGAGTAACTCAGGTATCAAGGGGAGCGGGTATCGATCCTTTTTGGTGATGGTGTTCAACCCTCTATAGTCAATGCAGGGTCTAAGGGTGCCATCCTTCTTGGCTACAAAGAAGAACCCTGCCCTGGCTACAAAGAAGAACCCTGCCCCGGCAGGAAAGTGTGAAGGGCGTATGAAGCCTTTAGCGAGGTTTCTGTAATGTAATCGAACATGGCCCGGGTCTCAGGTAGGGACAACGGGTAGACTCGGCTACGCGGGAGTGTGGTGGGAGAGATCAATGGCACAGTCAAATGGTCGGTGGCATGGGAGGATCTCCACCCTTTGTTTAGAGAACACGTCAGAATAGTCTTGGTACGGCGAAGGAAGTCCAATTGCTGTCTGGCAGAGAGTGACCTTGGACTTCTGAGGAAATTCAAGGCAATTTTGGAAGCAGTATGAACTCCATCGAGCAATCTGAAGTGAGTCCCAATGTATCACGGGGGCGTACAGCTGTAGCCAGTGTAGTCCTAAGTCTACTGGGTGTGCACGTCTTTTCGAGCAACAAAAAGGAGATTCTCTCGGTGTGGAGAGTCCGGTTCGTAGAGTCAGAGGTTT